>NC_142941.1:61017699-61025199 GCF_046866305.1 Octopus bimaculoides
GTTAGTCATGATCTAGTAAACTTATTAGTACTGCAATAATGAAGATTTAACCCACGGTCAGCCTCGACCCAGCAGATCTATTAATAATATTGTGACACCGCTATGGTACCAGATCAGTAAAAGAATTAAAGAATAAATGCAAAAAGGAAAAAAACACGTTCCATGAATTTCTCCCAGGTTGTAGGAAAAGTATCGCTTCATAGAATGTTTAATTAATATATTTAAGATAATTTCATACTGATGATTTCAAAAAGAACGAAATAATGCTATACAGGAATACCACTGTCTAGAAATTTTTAAAACATGGTAATAAGTAAGCAAATATGTGTGTGGTGGGGGGTGGTATTCTATGCAAGTTCCTTATTCTTTCATTTCAAATTCAAACTTCTAAACCGTCAAATATGAAAAAACTGTCTTCTATGGGACAACGCGTATATAAATTGAGCTTTTTTAACTAAAATAGTACCCAATCTTATGCCCACCCTGTATTTTCTGGATCTCGAGAAAAGGGCCAATCGAAGCGGTGCGGACGTTCCTATGTTAATGTACGGTGCTCATTAAAGAACGTCAATTCTGGTTGATTTAGAAGCGATCGTGAAGGCTCTAGATGTGCGCTATTCATGACTACGTATTGTTCGTGGGTCCGAAGTGGGGATGGTAGATATGTAATATCGGTGGGGCGTGGGTAGTAGGGATAAGAATGTTGGTGATGATGGTAGTGGAAGTAACGATAATAATGGCAAATGTGTTGAAACCGGTAAGTATATGTATGTGAGTACCCACATATCGCGGGAAATATTTAAATGGATTTACATCGAGTAAATATCGCATCTTCTCACCCCACCGCATGCATACATAGACAGATAGACAGACAGCCAGACGCACAGATAGACAGATGTGTAGGTATGTAAGTATGTAGGTATGTAGATAGATAGACAGACAGACAGGCAGACAGACAGACGGACGGACGGACAGACAGACAGGCAAACAGACAGACAGACAGATAAACACGGAATACATTTGTACGCCACTCACATATTTACATACATACATACATGCATAAATACATGCATATATATGTATGTATGTATGTATATATATATGTGTGTATGTATGTATATATATATATATATATATATATATATATATATATATATATATATATATATATATATATATATATATATGCACAGGCACAAATGCATATATGTAGACATGTACACATGTATACATGCATACATGTGTACATGGTAATATACATCTACAATACATATATACATAACCTACATGCACATGGATATACATAGATAGACATAGCACAAGATACATAATACGCTTCATCATAGAACATAGATGATTACATGGATATGTGCTTACGTGGGTCTCTCTCTCTCTCTATGTATATATATACATGCATATTTGTATGTATATGTATGTGCGTATGTGTGTATACACGCAGAGTGTATATGGAGGAGAAGCAGGAAATTCTCTTGCTCTATGCTCGAACGAGTTAATTAAATATTAAGAAAAACACGTTCAACCACGCTGATATAGCGGAGTGAAAGAATAGATATTTTTTCCTGTGTCTACTTAAGAGAGAAGGCGCCAAAATATCTAGGAAAGGCAGAAGGAAGGCGAAAGAGAGAAAGACAAACAGACAGAGAGAGAGGGGAAGTATAAGACGTATATACAGGGATACTCGGACAGATTTTTTTTTTGTTTTTGTACTTTTTACAATTTTCATTTTTTTAAAAATACTTTTTCGTTTTATTTATACAAGTATTTTTTTTTTAAACCGTATTGTTTATACTTTTATTATTGGCAGAATCGTAAGCACGCCGAACAAAAAAGCTTAGCGGTATTATATCCGTCTTTAGGTTTTGAGTTCAAACTCCACCGATGCCAACTTTGCCTTTCGTCCTTCGGGGGTCGGTATAAAAAGTACCGGCGAAGGAATGGGATTGATGTAATCGACCAGCCCCGTCCACCTTCTCCTAAAGAAAACTTCAGGCCTTGTGCCTATTGTAGAAAGGATTGTTGTTTGGCGTGGAGGAGAAGTGTTAAGTAGATTACATCGACCCCAGAACACAACAGGTACTTAATTTATCGACCCCGAAAGGATGAAAGGCAAAGTCGACCTCGGCGGAATTTGAACTCAGAACGTGACAGCAGACGAAATACCGCTAAGCATTTCGCCCGGCGTGCTAACGTTTCTGCCAGCTCGCCGCCTTAAGCGATTAGCGTGTATTTGACTAAAGAATACTGTTCGGACAGACTATTTTCTTTAGTCAATATTCGGTGATCGCTCATAAGCTTTAAGCTTATAATATATTATTATTTACAGAATACATATATACATACATACATACATATATATATATATATATATATATATATATATATATATATATATATATATATATATATATATATATATATATATATGTATGTATGTATATGTATATATATTCTTTTACTGTTTACATTCATTAGGCTGCGGCCATGTTGGGGTACCACCTTGAAGAATTTTAGTCGAATGAATCGACCCCAGTGTTTGTTTAATTTAATTTTTAAAATCCTGGTACTTATTCTATCGGTCGATTTGTTCGGCTAAAACCCTTCAAGGCGGTACTCCAGTATGACCGCAGACAAATGAATGAAACAAGTAAAAGATAAATGATATATATATATATATGTATGTATATATATATATATATATATATATATATATATATATATATATATATATATATATATATATGCGGTGCTCCAGCATGGCCGCAGTAAAATGACTGGACTGAAACAAATAAAAGAATAAAAATATAGAAGAATATATATACAGGATCTACCTAGAGAAAAGACACGGAAGATGTAGTGGTATATTTATTGCAAGATACGTGAAGGTTTAGTACTCGACTCAGGGATTGAAAGCTATTCCTATGACCGAACTGGACGCCATTACACTGTACCAAAGATCCCGCCTTTTTCATCTTAGAGTAAGGACCCAGTACTGTAACAGCCAAAGGCTTGCAATTTCTCAACATTGTGCCAAAAAAAAAAAATCTTAAGAGATCTGTGACGTGTAGATGTGGATGTGCCGAAAGGACACCTGGACAAATTTTTCCTCAAGGAACCAGACGAATCAGCATTGGGGCAGGAAGCACACACACACACACATGCGCACGTACATGCACACATACACGCATACACAAAATGAAGGAAAAGTATTGTACGTTTCGAGCATACACTCTTCTTCTGAAAGAAAGGAAAAACAAAGAAAGAAAATGGTTCGGTCCCAGTGCGTGGTACCTTGGGTGCGTGTCATCTACTATAGTCCTGGGCAGACCAAAGCCTCGTCAATGGATTTTGTCGCCAGAAACTGAAAAGAAGCGGCGAGCTGGCAGAAACGTTAGCGCGCCGGGTGAAATGCTTAGCGGTATTTCGTCTGCCGCTACCTTCTGAGTTCAAATTCCGCCGAGGTCGACTTTGCCTTTCATCCTTTCGGGGTCGATTAAATAAGTACCAGTTACGCACTGGGGTCGATGTAATCAACTTAGTCCCTTTGTCTGTCCTTGTTTGTCCCCTCTGTGTGTAACCCCTTGTGGGCAGTAAAGAAATAGGTATTTCGTCTGCTGTTCCGTTCTGAGTTCAAATTCCGCCGCGGTCGACTTTGCCTTTCATCCTTTCGGCGGCGTCCCAGCATGGCCGCAGTCTAATGACTGAAACAAATTCGAAAATATATATATATATATAAACGATGAAAAATATATTCGAGTTTGTGTTTCGTTTCATATTGAGTTTGAGTGTAGAGATGGCGTTCGATCTCAACAATTATTTAAGTACACCCTCTGGCTGCCCTGTAAATTAGAAGACTAATTTGTAGCTGTAAGAGAAAAGCATACAAAGAAGAAAAAAAAACGTTTTCAAAAATACAAAATAAAATATAAATATAAGTAAATATGTAAGTACTTATATCAAGAAAATAGATGCAAACAGTAAGATTATCTCGACGGTAGTGAAGTTAATGTTAAAAACTAAACGAACAAAAGCTGTAAATACTATCAAGTTGCATGAATCGACGTACAGGGGTAAATGATACGCTAAGACATCATCATCAACTTTACATTGTGTGTGTGTGTGTGTGTGTGTGTGTGTGTGTGTGTGTGTGTGTGTGTGTGTGTGTGTGTGTGTGTGTAGATGTGTGTGTGTGTGTGTGTGTGTGTAGATGTGTGTGTGTGTGTGTAGATGTGTGTGTGTGTGTGTAGATGTGTGTGTGTGTAGATGTGTGTGTGTGTAGATGTGTGTGTGTGTGTCTGTGTCTGTGCTTCTATACGTGTGCGCACACGCGCGCCTGCGTTTATATATGTGTGTGTGTATGTATATATATATATATATATATACTCACAAATATATATACATATATATATATATATATATATATACACACTCACACACACACACACACATATATATGTATGTATATATATATATATATATATATATATATATATAATAATAATATAAATAATATATAAATATATGCATATATACATGCATATATGGGTACAGGACATAAAAAAACGTGAACAAAAAGAGAAACGAGAACATAAAAAAAACAGAAAACGAACTTTTTAGATAAAACAGGGGACAACTGATGAAGGGAATGTTCTTTAACTTGCCTGTCTCGTTGTTGGGAAAAAAGTTCGTTTTATACCCTCGCCCGAGGTGTCAAAATTTGAAATCCTTATTTTCAGTATTGTTAGTGTCATTGTTAAAACTGAACACACACACACACACATACACACAAACACATAAGTGAGGCTACGTGGCCTAGTAGTTAGGATGTTGCACTCACGACCAGGCGATCGAAGGTTCGATTCACGAACCGGTTGGTGCATTGTGCTTTTGAGTAAAGCTCTTCATCTCACTTTCCTCTGCGATCATTTCGATACTAAACGCGCGGCACAACGTGCACCTGTTCAGGCAACCTCGATTTGATGGAGAGAGAGAGAGAGAGAGAGTGAGCTAATATGCGCCACGAACATGTGATCACAATAAACAAATGTCAACTGTTCAGATTGTTGAGCAAGAAATTGCAGAACGCTGTTTTATCGTTTACAACAGGAATCCAAGATAGACATGCATACATAGGATCTTTTTTAAAACGGGGGCCACATTTTTCATTAACGAAACACTTTGAAACTTGGAACACTGGTAGAATGTGTCATATAAAACATCTTTTTCTCTTAGTCTTCTTAAAAAAAAAAAGAAATCCATAAGTTATTCCATGTTAAAGTTGTCGTATTTCTGTAATTTCAACCAATCACTGACGTCCATTCAGCCGATATACATTAAGTGCCGACTACATAAACAAACGATTCTGAAACAATTAACCCTAACCCTAACCCTACGGTTAGGGTTAGGGTTAGGGTTAGGGTTAGGGTTAAAGCAAATTTAAAATGAAAAAAGCAAATAAAACGAAGGTATGGAGATTAAATACGTTTTACATCGCTTAATCAGCCAAAGGAGTAAATATAAACAACTGAATACTTGTCAGTGATTGGTTGAAATTATCGAAATAAGACAATTTTTTACATGAAATAAATTCGAATACAAAAATATTTTTCTGTTCTATAACACAAAATAGATAAGTATACGAAGTTTGAAAGTCTTTCCGTACCAAAAAACACTACGTAAAACATTAATGAAAAATGTGGCCCCCGTTTTAAAATAGATCCCATACATATATATATAAGTAAATATGAGAGCGATAATACTATTTAAAATACCATCGCTAGTGACAAGCGAATACTAACCGTACAGGTAAATGAATAAAAGACACAGCAAAACGAAGAAAACTAAACTCTCGCACATCTCACACTCACACAAATACACAGACGTCCAATGGAAGATATTCGGACGCATTCATCGAGCATACACCACAAATAGCAAGAACACTCCCTCACCATCCATGTGAAGAAACAAAAACCATCGGTAGTTCCATAGTTACTGCCACACCACCTTTTTCACTACCATCACCTGTTCTCGGACAGCAACAATTCGCTGTCTATCATCATCCGAGTCACCATCATCTACAATAACAACAAACAAGACCGCCATTACTATTTAAACTACAAATAATAATCAGAGCATCTCCTCCACACCCACCCTAGAAATAACATATCACCACCACCACCACCACCACCACCATTGGCGTCCCCGCCGCAGTCGCCGTCGCCTCCCGGCACAACCGCCGCCAAGGCTGCAATAACCAAAATCTGCTGCTTCTATTTTCATTCTGTCTTTCTCTCCGGCGATGCAAAAACCGGATGTCGGTTATTGGTACACAACTTCCGGTTATAAAGATAACGCTGGTAGTATATGCGTTACCGGAAGTGAAGTTCGTGCCGATAACGTCGGCTCTGAGTAAGAGAGGCTTTGTGAAAAGGAATGTTCGGAGCTGGTTTATCATTGTGTCACGGCGTACATCGCCTCATCACCGTCGTACTTGCTGGCTGCTGCGCTAGTTAGCATGTCTCTCTGATATATATTAACCTGGAAACAGAAAACTACCACTGCAACACAACTAGTTGACTTGTTTCTGGCGTACGTTGCTATATTTTTCTTTGTTGCTCTCTAGCTGCCATACACTACCTGAAATTCAGTCATATAGTCGACTTTTTATATTGACATTACCTTGCTTTCTGGCAGCGAACTTGGCTGAGTCATCAGGGCATTGGTTCACAACACAAGCAGCACCGTCCCCAAGGGGAAGGTGGTCGTGTCGAAGGGAGCGTTAGGCTTTAGGGAGCCAGTAAGGAAGGCGGTGAGGTGGCTGTCTGGTAAGAAGCTTGTTTCCCAACCACATGGTTCAGGGTTCAGTCCCACTGTGTGGCACCTTGCGCAGTGACTTATGATATAGCCTCGAGCCGACCAAAGCCTTGTGAGTAAATTCGGTAGGCAGAAACTGAAAGAAGCTCGTCGTATGTGTATGTGTGTGTGAGAGAGAGAGAGAGAGAGAGAGAGAGAGAGAGAGAGAGAGAGAGAGAGAGAGAGAGAGAGAGAGAGAGCGTGTGTGTGTCTATCTGTCTGTTTGTGTTTGTTCCCCACCACTGCTTGGCAACCGATTTTGGTGTGCTTACATCCCCGTAACTTAGAAGTTCGGCAAACGAGACCGATAGAATAAGTAACAGGCTTTTAAAAATGCCCAGGGGTTGATTCGTTCGACTAAAACCTTTCAAACCGGTACCCCAGCATGGCCGCAGTCAACTGACTGAAACAAGTAAAAGATGGATTATACTAGAATTTACCTCTAGTGTGTGTGCGTGCGTCTGTGTGTGTGTGTGTGTGTGTGTGTGTGTTTTACAGAAAATAAAGTTAATCTTGAATGCAGGTTTAGAACAGCTTAGAAAATTGGGCAAATATCCCTAGAAGACGGGAAACAGTTAACAACGGGCGAATACAGAGAATCGAACCCTGTACATCTCAGATACCGGTTGA
>NC_142941.1:61030199-61050199 GCF_046866305.1 Octopus bimaculoides
GCGTGTCAGAGCCCGTTGGTGTGTGTGTGTGTGTGTGTGTGTGTGTGTGTGTGTAGTTGAGTGCTTGTGTGTGAGAGACAGAGAAAGAGTATGTGTGTGACAGAAAGAAAGAGCGGTAGCATATGTGTGTGTGCGTGCGTGTGTATGCATGCGTATGCGACAGAGAAAGTACGTGTGTGACGGAGAAATAGGGTGCGTACGTGTGTGAGTGTATGTAAGTGGATGCGTTTATCTGGTTCATTTGTACATATATATATATATTATGTATATATATATATATATATATATATATATATATATATATATATACCTTCTTATACGTCACAGCGTGTGTGTAAGCTTGTATGTATATTTGTGAGCGTGAGTGAACATCAGTGTGCATATGTAAGTGTATGTCTGTGTGAATATGTATATACAATCGCGGCCAAAAGTTTGGAACATAGATCTGAAAATTAGAATTTTTATATTAAATGCCCAAAGTTATTTGGAATTTGCAATACACTAATCCCTTGCCATATCGCGGTTCGCCTATCGCGGACTCCTCAGTATATCGCGGGTTTCTGCTGCGGCCGATAGGTATTTATATCCTTTTAGATTTTAATTATTTCAGTGGTAAAATAAGCATTTTGACGCCTAAAAATTAATAAATTAATAAATAAAATACAGAACAGTACTACACTAACACATTAATTAAAATATATCAAAAGAAAATACGTAATGTACCGTAGATGAGTAAACAAAGAATCGTACATACTGTAAGGAAAACGAAACTCGGTAGGCGAGTGTGTGGTGTTGTTTTGCATTTGTAATAAAATAAATATACACAAATTATAAAAATAATTTTAAAATATATACAGTACAGTATTGTTTCTACTACGCGGATTTCCACCTATCGCGGCGGGTGGGGACGTAACACCCGTGATAGTCGAGGGATTGTCGTATATTATTACAATGAGTATTATAGGTACTACTCATTTTTGCCAGCTGAGTTGACTGGAGCAACGTGAAATAAAGTGTCTTGCTGAAGGATACAACGCGTCGCCAAGAATTGAACTCACGGCCTTACGATCGGGAGCCGTGATACCCTAACCACTAATCCACGTGACCTCATTCCCAGACATCAAGTTTCACTTCAAATGAACAAGAATTCAATACGTCGAACAAATCCAAGAGAATGCGACGAGGCAGCTTCTCCCTATCACCAAAAAGAGAGTTCCAGGAATGCTTCCATCAATGGCTTCAGAAAGGAATTTCTTTGAAGGAGATTAAATGCTAAACTGATAGGTATTGTAGTTTCCCTTTTGTAAAACCAGTCCCGATGTTTTGAACCAGACCTCTTATATATATGTATGTATGTATGTATGCATGTATGCCTTGTGTGGTAAGTAGCTTGCTTACCAATCACATGGTTCTGGGTTCAGTCCCACTGTGTGGCACCTTGGCAAGTGTCTTCTACTATAGCCTCGGGCCGACCAAAGCCTTGTGAGTGGATTTGGTAGGTGGAAACTGAAAGAAGCCCGTCATATATATGTATATGTATGTGTGTGTATATGTTTGTGTGTCTGTGTTTGTCCCCCCAACATCGCTTGACAACCGATGCTAGTGTGTTTACGTCCCCGTAACCTGGCGGTTCGGCAAAAGAGACCGATAGAATAAGTACTAAGCTTACAAAGAATAAGTCCTGGGGTCGATTTGCTCGACTAAAAAAGGCGGTGCTCTAGCATGGCCGCAGTCAAATGACTGAAACAAGTAAAAGAGTAAAAAGAGAGTAAAGAGTATATGTATAATCTATCTATATATGTATATTCACACGTATGTGTATGGACGTAAAAGTATATATCATCTTTCATATCTTTTACTTGTTCCAGTTACTAGACAGCGGCCATGCTGGGGCACCGCCTTGAATATGCGTGTTTTTGAAAAGGGAAGCGGAAGAATGAGTGCGTGTTTGTGTGTTTACGTGTATTTTGCGAAGTGGTACGATATAAATTACGGTTCTTATTTCTTTATTGCCCACAAGGGGCTAAACATAGAGGGGACAAACAAGGACAGATAAAGGGAATAAGTCGATTACATCGACCCCAGTGCGTAACTGGTACTTAATTTATCGACCTCGAAAGGATCAAAGGCAAAGTCGACCACGGCGGAATTTGAACTCAGAGCGTAACGGCAGACGAAATACCGCTAAGCATTTCGCCCGGCGCGCTAACGTTTCTGCCAGCTCGTCGCCTTTTATAATATAAATTACGGTTCTGATACCTAAAATTTCAATTTCATTGCTTATATTATTTCGTTAAATGCTGAATTTCAGTCTGACACACCTACGGTTTGAAAAATTAGATCCTTCCTCCCGAACAAAATAAATTTGCCAGCCCACTAAATTCTTTCCGCCTCGCTGACGATTGCACGCTTACATGAAACCTGATAAAGCTCACGGTCCAAAACATGTTATGTCTACATCGACATAACATTTTATGGGACTGTGTATAAACAGCATATATATTATATGTGCATTAGAACAGTATGTGTGCGTACGTAGGTCTGTCGGTCTGTCCATCGGTCTCTCTTTCGATCTGTCTATCGGTCTGTCTGTCGATCTGTCTATCCGTCTGTCTATCTGCCTGTCTGACCATCTATTTGTGTGTATGTATATCTATATGTGTGTGTGTGAAAACCTTAAGTTCAATCTCCCGCAATAGGCACCTTGGGCAAGGGCCTTCAACAATAACCTCGGACCGACCAATGCCTTGTATGTATGTATGTATGTATGTATGTATCTAAGTGTGTACGTATGTATATATATATATGTATCTATATCTATGTGTGCGTGTCTGTATTTGTGTTGTGTTTGTCCCCCAGCACCGCTGGAACAGCCTGAGGTGCAGGCATGGCTACGTGGTAAGAAGTTCGTTTCCCAACCAGATGGTTCCGGGTTCAGTCCCAATGCGTGGTACCTTGAGCAAGTGTCTTCATCTATAGCTATAGGCTGAACAAAGACTTGTGAGTGGATTTGAAAGACGGAAACTGAAAGAAACCTGTCGCGCGCGCACGCGTGTCTGAGAGAGAATGTTCGCGTCTGAGTTTGGTCTCCACCACTGCTTGACAACCGGTGTTGGTGTGTTTACACCCCTGTAGCTTAGGTTCGGCAAAAAGCGGCCTGTAGAATCTGTAAACAAATAAGTACCGATGTTGATTTGCTCGACTACAATTTTTTTTAAAGCGGTGCCCCAGCATGGCCGCAGTCTAATGACTGTAAGAAGCATACCTCCACGTACACCTGATCTCTCCTAGAAACATGCAATTAACCTCCTCCCTCCTTATTACAGAACTTCACCTTTTCATCAGCTCAGAAATAAAGGATCTGCGGCGAATCCTTTCCATTGTTATTTTCTATTTCATTCCCTCTTTGTCATTTTCTCCTCACCACCGTCATCCTCTCCCTCTCCCTCCCCCTCTCTCTCTGCCTTTCTGCCGTTCTCTCTTTTAGACACACCTAGTGACACCTGGTGTCATTCAGTGACATCTCTTACTAATTACCCAAACGCACGCAGGTATACGTATATGCTGTATGTGTGCGTATCTGTGTGATTGTGTGCGTGAGTGTGCGTGTGTGTGTGTATTTGTACGTGTGTATGTGCGTGTGTGTGTGTGTGTAGTGACATATATGTATGTAAAGTGTGCGCGCGTATATGAGAGAGGGAAAAAGAAGGAAAGAAAGAGAGAGAGAGAGAGAGAGAGAACTTTGAATTGTGTCGAACGAACGAGAGAGGAGTACTCAATACACGTTAATGATTGCTTTTCTTTTGAAACTGAGTGTGACGCATTCAACGTAGACCACGTATACATGTGTGTGCGCCCATGTGTATACACACACACACACACACACGCTTACATGTATATATTCATAGCGGCTATGTGACAAGAACTTATATGCGTATATGCGCGCGCGCGTGTGTGTATGTGTGCATGCGTGCGTGTGTGTGTATGTATGTATGTGTGCGTATATATATATGTGTGTGTGTGTGTATGTATATATATATATATATCAGAGATTTATTATTGATATATATATATATGTGTGTTGTCCCAAAAGATGTGCTCACTCTTTGACAGACGATTACTAATGTACTGGGGTTTTTTTTTTTTTTCGGACACGACCAACCCTTCACAATGGCAAATGCACAACTAACATTTGAGGGGAAAAAATTATATAAAAGTGCTACTGGAAGCACGAAAATGTTACGGAAGTGCAAAGACAATTTAACAGACAGTTTTGCGTGCATCAGAGATAAATTTGAAGCATACGGAACTGTTCAGAACGTTAGTAAGCAACGCTCTGGAAGACCACGAACATCCACCAGCCCCAATAGACACAACCAATTAATGGAAACCCTTTCCTGATCCCCAAAGAAATCCGTAAGACAATTGAGTCGTGAGATAAGGAATCCCAAAATCGACTGTTCATCGAGTGTTGAAATGAGCTCATTGGAAAAGTTACGTCCTTAATTACAACAGCGCCCCCCCCCTTATCCGCCATTTTAATAGCAATGGAATCGTTATTAGCTAGACGAAGGAGTGCGTACCGTGGGGAATTTGTGAGATTATTCCAGGACATATTTCCACTTGTTTTAAGGTTTTCCCAAATGTCTGTCTGACAAAATTCAAGAAATTCCAGTAGTGCTTGTGGACGTTCATCCAGAACATTTATCTGGAATCCAATCGGGATTCTTTTCAAACCAATTCTGCAAGATTCGATCATCAAAGTGACACTGGGGTAGTAATATACGAAGCCCAATATACCCATCATCACTACCCATCTGATAAGGGTACACTAGGCACATTCATCACAACCATATGTGCGTGACACGTTGGTCTTATATCGAGATAAATAGCGCATGACCTTGCAGGTGGGGTCCAGTTTGAATTTTCTTCAGATTTCTCCAGAATACATCTTGGTCATCTTCGTGGTGGTGGTGATGGTGATGGTGGTGGCGGCGGCGGAGGTGGCGGTGGAGGTGGCGGCGGGGGTGGCGGCGGCGGCGGTGGAGGTGGCGGCGGTGGCGGCGGCGGTGGCGGTGGCTGTGGCGGCGGAGGTGGCGGCGGTGGCGGAGGAGGTGGCGGCGGCGGTGGAGGTGGCGGCGGAGGTGGAGGCGGCGGCGGCGGCGGAGGCGGCGGCGGAGGCGGCGGAGGCGGCGGCGGAGGCGGCGGCGGAGGCGGCGGAGGCGGCGGCGGCGGAGGCGGCGGAGGCGGAGGCGGCGGAGGCGGCGGCGGAGGCGGAGGCGGCGGCGGAGGCGGAGGCGGAGGCGGCAGCGGCGGAGGCGGAGGCGGCAGCGGCGGAGGCGGAGGCGGCAGCGGCGGAGGCGGAGGCGGCAGCGGCAGCGGCGGAGGCGGAGGCGGCAGCGGCGGAGGCGGCGGCGGCGGAGGCGGCGGCGGCGGAGGCGGCGGAGGCGGAGGCGGCGGAGGCGGCGGAGGCGGAGGCGGCGGAGGCGGCGGAGGCGGCGGAGGAGGAGGAGGTGGCGGCGGCGGCGGTGGTGGCGGCGGAGGTGGTGGCGGCGGAGGTGGTGGCGGCGGAGGTGGTGGCGGTGATGGTAGTGGTCATTGTGGTCATCTTCGTGGTGGTGGTGTCAGTGATGATGTGTTGAAGATGGAAGAAATGACTTCATTGATGGCGGATGCATCTCTCTAGATCGACCGGCTTATCTCTGGAGACTTATTGGGTGTTAAGATGGATGAAATAGACGAGAAGACGATGGGATGAATGAAAAAGCAACGGGCTGATAATGAGTATGTGAATGGATATATAATGGGTGGATGGTGGTGAGGGGAGCGGGGAAGAGGGGACGGAAGTCTTAGGAAAGATCAGCTTGGTAGACTTGGTAGATGGGTTTGAATTTTATGCAATTCAATAAACTTGACTAAATAGAAAGGAATATTGTGGAAGCACACAGACACACACACAAATTCATGCACGCACGCAGATACACACGCGCACTAACAAATACACACAGGTGTGCACACAGATAGATGCACGGAGATACAAACATACATGAACACATATATACATATATATATATATATGTTTATATATACATATATATATATATATATATATATATATATATGCATATATTTTATATACGTATATATATATATATATATATATATATATATATATATATATATATATATATATATATACATATATACATACAATACATATATACATACATACATATATATATATATATATATATATATATATATATATATATATATATATATATATATATATATAAACATATGCGTAAATAATATGATATATATACATATCTACATATACGCATATATATATATATATATATATATATATATATATATATATATATATATATATATATATATACATATATATATATATATATATATATATATATATATATATATATATATATATATATATATATATATACAGATATCTCATATTATTTATGCATATATTTATACATGTGTGCATATGTAAATGCACATATATATATTTATGTATGTATGTGGATGGATGGATGTATGTATATATATGCATGTACATGGAAACCTAGCTTGTGTAGATATGTAAATAATGAACATAATATACACACTCACATATAACATTCTCTCTGTCTGTCTGTCTCTCTCTCTCACTATATATATATATATATATATATATATATAGGTATGTATATATGTGTATATATATATATACATATATATACCTGTTTGTATACATATTCATATATATTCATATGCAATGAAAATTATCTAACATCGATATTATGTAAATTTGAATACAGCATATACGTGTGTGTGTGTGTTTGTGTGTATGTGTGCTTGTGTGTGTGTGTGTGTGTGTGTGTGTGTGCGTGTGCGTGTGCGTGTGCGTGTGCGTGCGTGCGTGTTTTCTGTCTTTTCGCCATTAGCTATTATTTCTGTTGATATCAAATACCTAAGATGTACTCCGTTGTTTCCTTAGGTCTCCATACATATAAGGAAATGGGAAACTACCATCAACCGACATTACCGAAGGTGTTTAAAATCTAAAGATGTTTAAAATCTAAAAGCCAACAAGCAAGAGGAGACAACTCCAATAAAATTAGATGATCGAAATCGCCTGCAGTTTTTTTTTAATCAAATCCAATCTAGTTAGAAATAGAAAAAAAAACAAAAAATTGAAAGTTTTCCTCAGGCAACACTGTCCTAAATTCTTTGGTGAACCTACTTTTTAATGTTGATTCAAACTGTAATAAATATAATCTACTTTCCTTTACATCCAGCGTAAAATCTAAAATTGCGAAAGACTTCCTGATTCATATAAACAGACGCTACCCTCCTGACTATAAAAATTTCTTGAGAAAGACACAACATTAACTCTTTGCTTGTCCTGTATATCACATGGGGTACACAATACACAATTCCCTGGCATAATTCCATGCAGCATATATGATGCACATTCCCCCTTTTTTCAAATACTAGAGTCATTCGGGCCTTACGAAAGGAAAACATTATATTATTCGGGAAGTAGGAAAGAGAGGCTGTCTAAAAGCCTGAAAACATGGACGTTTAGGACAAACATATGGAAAGGCTTTCGATAAGCAAAGGGCTAAAATTGATTATCCTTGCCCATGAACATGGGAACAAAAACAAAGCCTAATATCGTTTACAACCACCCAACAGAATCGAAGGCATATATGCACACACAGGAACCCGTACACATATTCATTTGGCAAGCCCTGCAAGACACTTAGTTATGAGAGATGGGTCACCTGCATAGAAACACATAACTGTTACATGGAAGTCCATCGTATATATATATTAACGGCTGAAACGTAACAGACGTAAAAACAGGTACAAGAGTCGAAATGATCGACTAAACTGATAATGGTCGTGCTCCAGCATGACCACAGTGCTATGATGAAACCAGTAATAGAGTAGAATGAAAATGAATATCATTCATATGTGTGTGTGTATATGGTTGCTTCCCAACCACGTAATTCTAGGTTCAGTCCCAACTGCTTGACACCAAGGGGAAGTGTCTTTTACTATAGACTCGGGCCGATCAAAGCCTTATCAGTGGATTTGGTAGGCGGAAACTGAAAGAATCCTGTCGTAAAAATATCTAAATTTGTGTGTGTGTGTGTGTGTGTGTGTGTGTGTGTGTGTGTGTGTGTGTGTGTGTGTGTGTGTGTGTGTGTGTGTGTGTGTGTGTGTGTGTGTGTGTGTGTATCACTGTGCCTGTGTTTGGGCACTACTTGACAACCGGTGTTGAAGTGCTTATGTCCCCGTAACTTAGCGGTTCGACAAAGGATACTGATGGAATAAGATCCAGGCTTGATAGAAAAAATGATAAGAGCCGGGGTTGATGCAATCGACTAAAAGATTCTTTATGACTGTGCCCCAGCATGGCCGCAGTCAAATGCCTGAAACAAGTAGAATATAAAAGATAAAAGTTACATACAGACATACATACATACTTACATACGTATGTAACTATTATCCATGCATATATATATATACGCATCCAAAATATACAAGCACTTGCAAAGCGTTTGATATATTGTGGGCATATGAGAGTGTTTGTGTGTTGGGGTGGGGTGACAGGTCCACGTATTGATAATGATGACTACGAGTATGCCGAAAATGGTGATCAATAAGAAAAATCAGACAAACTGGCGGGTCATTAAAATATCGAATTTATTTATTATAAAAACAGTAACACATGTACTTATGATTATATATATATATATATATATATATATATATATATATATATATATATATATATATATATATATACGTACGTCTGGCTTATGTTTCTGTGTATGTATGGATCCTCTATATGTAACTATACGTATATGTACACAAAGATATATGTGCATATATATATATATATATATATATATATATATATATATATATATATATATATATATATATATGCATATATGTGTGTATGTGTGTGTGCATATGTGTGTGTGTGTCTGTGTGTGTATATAAATAATTGCCAACCCTGCCTCCATAAGAAACTGTACAAACTCACCAAGTCCGCAGTATCCATCAAGAGGAAAATTACCTATATAAATATACATAATGTTATATGCATAAAAAGGAGCACTCCGTCGGTTACAACGATGAGGGGTCCCAGCTGATACGATCAACGGAACAGCCCGCTCGTGAAATTAACGTGCAAGTGGCTGAGCACTCCACAGACATGTGTACCCCTAACGTAGTTCTCAAGGAGACTCAGCATGACACATAGCGTGACAAGGCCGGCCCTTTGAAATACAGGTACTACTCATTTTTGCCAGCTGAGTGGACAGGAGCAACATGAAATAAAGTGTCTTGCTCAAGGACAACGCGTCACCGGGAATTGAACTCACGACCTTACAATTGCGAGCCGAATGACCTAACCACTAAGCCACGTACCTTCACGTTATATGCATACACACATACACGCACACGCACGCACATACACACGCACACACACACGCACACACGCATATATGCATGTATGTATGTATGTATGTATGTATGTATGTGAAAGCGCGTCGCTTAGTGGTTAAGGCATTCGTTTCCTGGCGAGGTGCTGTGACCTTTTAGCAAAACAGTATATTTCCCGTCGCTACAGTTCACCTCGCTGCAGTCCCCTGAGCTGGCAAAAATTAGTTGTACCTGTAATTCAAAGGGCCAGCCTTGTCACCTTAGATGTCGCATTGAATCTCCCTGAGAAATACATTAAGAATACGCGTGTCTGTGGGGTGCTCAACCACTTGCACGTTAATTTCACTAGCTCACCTGGAACCCTCATTGTCGTAACTGGAGGAGTGCCAGTTTAAATATATATATATCTTTTATTTTCTGCAAGCAAAGTGCACAAAAAAGCTAGACGTTTGCATTATGCTATATATACAATAATAATAAAGGACGTTACCGTTTCTACGTTTACTAACCAAGGACGTTATATAGACCTCCTTGACTCAAGTTAGAGAAGGGGTGCGTATTATACACAAGGTTTAGGTTTTTCAGGGCACAGCCCTCTAAAAATCCCCTGCGTATTATACTCAAGGGCGGACTATACTCGAGGGTTTACGGTATATATATATAGGCTTTAAAAAGATTAGAGGTCTGGAGGAGGAAATAGCACAGAAGTCTTAGACATTTCAATTTAAGAAGGAATTTAATAAAAATGGTTTTAAAATATTATATAAAGAAAATATCACCGGTTTTGATGAATTTCAACTTTTCAAATATCAGTAAAAATTTATAAATACTTGAAGTAAAAACAGTTTATCTTCTGTCTGGGGGACAAGAATATGTTCTGATAAGACGAGGTTCATCGAAACCGAACAACTATCTCTACAGGAGGGTATAATGAATGTGTGTATCTGTGAGAGACAGAGGGAGAAAGAGGGAGAAAGGGAGAAAGTATGAGCGTGTGTGTCCTGGGATTGCATCCATATATCGGCACAGGAAGAAATTTCTGAAGTCCTCCTTGCAAATCGATTTGGAGTCGTCAAACATCAAACTTCAACCATCAGATTAGTTTTTAAGATGTCATCTAATATTTTCAAAGCAATTCGATCGTTGCTCAGTTCACTGTCCCCTGCACCTTGCCCTCCATCGGTCGATCGTAAACAAATACATTTGGTTTCAGTTACGCTGAAACACTTGGCTAAAGATATCTCAGGTTTCCTCTGGTTGAGTGAGTGCAACAAGCTCGGTGGTGGGTATGAGTTTACTTTGATGTAGTAGTAGTAGTAGTAGTAGTAGATTGACGGGTACTGGTTCACACATACATACGCTGGGTAGAGTATACGGGATGGATAGATAAGACAGACAGACAGACAGACAGACAGACAGACAGACAGACAGACAGACAGACAGACAGATAGGGGGAGAGGGAGAGAGAGCGACAGACAGATAACGATAGACAGAGAGTGGCAAACAGCGATAGACAGGTAGATAGATAGATAGATAGATAGATAGATAGATAGATAGATAGATAGATAGATAGATAGACAGACAGACAGACAGCCAGACAGACAGATAGATAGATAGATAGATAGATAGATAGATAGATAGATAGACAGACAGATAGATAGACAGGTAGATAGATAGATAGAGACAGACGGACAGATAGGGATAGATGTTGTTAAGCAGATATAATCAACAACAAGCAACAACAGCAACGATGAATGTAAAACAATATCACCAAAAGATATTAAAACAAAAGAAAAAAACAAATTAACAATGAGAAAGACAGCAGCAGTAGCAGCAGTAGCAGCAGCCAATTAAATTACTTTGTTCACGCCATCAAGTGAAGTCCGGTAGTGGTGGTGGTGGTGGTTCTTTTGGCATAAATGGTAGGCAGAGGATCGAAATACTTCAGCAATACCGACCTCTTTACTTTGAGAGAGAGAAAAGGGGGGGGGAGAGAGAGAAATGGGGTAGGAGGAAGAAAGGAAGGCAAGGAGAAAAAGAAGGAGAGAAAGCGAGACGGCGCGAGGGAGGGAGGGAGGGAGGGAGGGAAAAAAGAAGAGAGAAAATGAGAGAAACGAGGGAGGAAAGAAAACAAGGAGAGAGAGAGAGAAGGAAATGTATATTGGGTGGATGGGGAGGGGCACTTCTGAAGGTAGTGAGATGGATAGATAGATAGAGAGAGAGAGAGAGACAGACAGAGACAGAGACACAGAGAAAGAGAGAGACAGAGACAGAGATACACAGAGAGAGAGACAGACAGACAAACAGAGACAGACAGACATGGAGGGGGGAGATGTGGGGTTCATTGCTGAAGGTGGTAAGAGGGAGAAAGAGAAAGACAGAGAGGTGGGAATATTAAGTTGACCTCAGTACTTGACTCGTATTTATTTCAACGACCCTTGAAGGACGAAAGCAATGTTACTATTTGTCTTCTGTTCTAAAGAGGCGACCTGGTAGAAAGAATATCGTTAGCACACCAGATACCAGATCAAAATGCTGAGCGACGTTTCATCCGTTTTTTATGTTCTGAGTTCAAATTCCGCCGAGGTCGACTTTACGTTCTTTTCATCCTTTCAGAGTCGATAAATTAATTAGGTACCAGTTGAACACTGGAGTCAGAGTAATCGACAAGCCCACCCTCCCCCCGCAATTGCTGGCCTTCTGCCAAAATTTCAAACCATTCTTTGTCTTCTGTTCAAAATAGGTGAGCTGGAAGAATCGTTAGCACGCCGGTTAAAATGCTTAGCGGCATTTCATCCGTTTGTACGTTCTGAGTTCAAATTCCGCCGAGGTCGACTTTACGTTCTTTTCATCCTTTCGGAGTCGATAAATTAATTAGGTACCAGTTGAACACTGGGGTCAGAGTAATCGACAAGCCCACCCTCCCCCCGCAATTGCTGGCCTTCTGCCAAAATTTCAAACCATTCTTTGTCTTCTGTTCAAAATAGGTGAGCTGGAAGAATCGTTGGCACGCCGGTTAAAATGCTTAGCAGCATTTCATCCGTTTGTACGTTCTGAGTTCAAATTCCGCCGAGGTCGACTTTACGTTCTTTTCATCCTTTCGGAGTCGATAAATTAATTAGGTACCAGTTGAACACTGGAGTCAGAGTAATCGACAAGCCCACCCTCCCCACGAAATTGCTGGCCTTCTGCCAAGATTTCAAACAATTCTTTGTCTTCTGTTCAAAATAGGTGAGCTGGAAAAATCGTTAGCACGCCGGTTAAAATGCTTAGCGGCATTTCATCCGTTTTTACGCTCTGAGTTTACATTTCACCGTGGTCGACTTTGCCTTTCATCCTGCTGGGATTGATAAATTAATTATGTACCAATTGAACACTGGGGTCGATTAATCGACTAGCCCCGCCCCCACCCGAAATTCGTCTTCTATTCTTTTATAATTCTATTTACATCAAGAATGTTTTTGCTTTAACTTGGATCTTTTCTGTTTACCTGCCTCTTTCCAATTTCTTCTATTTTGTTCAAATTAATTTCATATTTGGTGTATTGATGTAGTTTTTTATGGTGATTATTGACATGAAATTCATTTTCGCTGTAGATCAAAAAAAAAAGAGTTAATCGCTTTTAAAGTTTGCAAATTTTGGGTAATTTTAACCAATCAAAAATCACAGACATATAGGTGCCTGTTTCCATGGTAACAAGCCAAGCTGTTATCAAACTGTTTACCCCTCTGTTGCTATCCTGTCCAGCCACGTGGTCATTTTTCGCTTATTAAATACTTAAAAGACATGAAGCATGAGGTGGCCGTGAGATGTGCTAAAAGTAACAGCTAAATAGGCCTTAAATCATGCACCATTTTTTTTTTTTTGCATAATCACATGAATCCTCGTGTGTAGAATACAAATTCACACAAATTTTCTGAAAATTCCCCAAAATTAAAAAGCTATGAGGGAGCTTAAAGCAGAATTCCGCCAATATTTCATTTGCTTACAGTTTGATATTAAAACACGTGCTACTATCGCAATGTTGGCAACACGTGCACTCACGTGCAAAATGACAGCTTCCAAATCCTGTTTTCTGACTTTTTTTTTTCCAAGTTACGCATCCCATGTTTTTCATATTTTTATTTTATTTATTATTTCCTTCTTTCTTTCTTTTTTTTTTTTCTTCAAGACAGGATAGCAAAGTAATGCTTCGAGAGGATTTGGCTGCTATTTCTAAAACGTAGAGGAATCTACGACCACGTAGAGGAATCCCATGAGCTGTGAGGAGGTTATTGTTATGGATGATGATGAATATGATGATGACGATGATGATGATGACGACGACGACGATGATGATGATGATGATGATGATGATGATGATGATTAACTTCGCATCAATACTGAATGGTCAGACCTATGACTCATCGACATTCCAGTCGTAAACATACGTCCTTTGGGGGGGGGGGGGTCGCGACATTGAGACATTTGTTGTTTTTTGTTTTGTTTTGCTTTAGTTTTTTTTTTCGCTTTTGTTTTTTTTTGCTTTTGTTTTTATTTTTTGCTCTTTTTTGTTTTTTTTGTTGTTGTTTTTTTTGTTTTTTGGGGTTTTTTTCTTTTTCTTTTTCGGGAGGGGATGGTTTGACCCAAAGATTCCAGCCGGACCCTTTCCAAATATAAATGGAAGAAACAGCAACAACAAAAACTACAAGTCATGAAAACAACAGCGGAGGCGGCGTTGGCGGCGTTGGCGGCGGCGTTGGCGGCGTTGGCGGCGGCGTTGGCAATAACATCAACATCATCAACAATACCTCTATCATTGAACTAACGAAGAAGTTTCCCCGTAGTCGCTCGAAACAACAGCTAAGTTTCCCTCAAATCACATCATCGTCTTAGAAACGGGCACTTTGGAAATTGTGGCCCTGGGTTGTTACTCATAGGAAAATGGCGGGATGGTCCAGCTAGAATGTCCGTGACAATATGTCCGCCAGATTCATGGCAGACTTGAAACTACGCAACAACAACAGCAACAACACAACCACCGACAACAACAACAACAACAATAACAACAACAACAGCAGCCTCAAGCAGGAGGCTTTTTACGTGGTTATTGGTCCTGCTAGAAATACCAACCAAGGCGGTGAGCTGGCAGAAACGTTAGCACGCCGGGCGAAATGCTTAGCGATATTTCGTCTGTCGCTACTTTTCTGAGTTCAAATTCCGCCGACGTCGACTTTGCCTTTCAACCTTTCGGAATCGATTAAATGAGTACCAGTTACGCACTGGAGTCGGTATAATCGACTTAATCCGTTTGTCTGTCTTTGTCTGTCCCCTCTGTGTGTAACCCCTTGTGGGCAGTAAAGAAATAAGAAATACCAACCACATCTTCCCCAAATCAGATACCTACCGTGTTAAAGTAAAAGAAAAGAAAAGGACGCGATAGATAGATATTATAATTGAAGAGACACCGCATCTGTATAATAAAACAGATGAGATGGTCACGGCAGGAATCGCTTTTGAATATAATTCTGTAAATCAGAGCTGACTTGGGGCTAAACACAACACAACAACAAAAACAGCAGCAGAAGCAGAAGGAACTACAACAATAACAGCAACATCAGAAACAGAGACAGCACATATAATGTAAAAGAGTCGGTTTAACTGCATTCTCTTCCTGTTCGATTGACCAGTTTCGGCAAGAAAGCAGACAGTTTGTCTAGATACGTCGCCATTGGAATATACAGCATTATTAGAGATCATAGCTGTGGGAATTGGTTTCTACCAACACCGAACTCACACCATACCAGACCACGACACACGCACACACACACATATAAATATATATATATATATATATTCGTACATATGTATATACGTACATATATATATATATATGTGTGTACGTATATACATATATACGAATATATATATACATACATATATATATATATATGATATGTATGTATAATTGTACTAGCACCCATACCATCTTTTATGTAATATAGGAACACCACAACACTGCATATATGCATATACCAGCACTATGCTACGTCACTTCATTTCATGGCAATACGAAAGCCGCAACCAACACATGTATATCAACATCATAGCATACCACCATACATGTATATGTGTGTGTGTGTATGTGTGTGTGTGCGTGCGTGCGTGCATGTGTATATATACCGATATATGTATGTATATATATAAATATACATATATATATATATATATATATATATATATATATATATATATATATATATATATATATATATATATATATACATATATATATATATACAAATGTACTATATATATATATATATATATATATATATATATATATATATATATATATACATATATATATATATACAAATGTACTATATATATATATATATATATATATATGTGTGTGTGTGTGTGTGTGTATGTATGTATGTATGTATGTATGTAAATATTAGAGGGAGAGATGAGGAAGAGAGAGCTGCGGGTTGCG
The DNA here is from genome assembly GCF_046866305.1 of Octopus bimaculoides. Lineage (NCBI taxonomy): Eukaryota > Metazoa > Mollusca > Cephalopoda > Octopoda > Octopodidae > Octopus > Octopus bimaculoides. Next base: position 61,046,149 of record NC_142941.1, read on the forward strand.
TGGTAGTGCATACAAAGCGGAATAAAAAGTATTGAAAACAAGCAGTATGAAGTGATATAATAAATATTATTTAATTTAATTGAAACTGGAAGGTTTTTAGGGTCCACTTTTCCGAAGTGTAGAATGCGATTGGGTAAAAATGAAGTCAGTGTACAGCCTAACTTTGAATCGCTGGCTGATATCCGACTATACTAGATTGTCTTTCCTCGATGCCAGTGCAGCTCATCCTTTTCATTTCGTACTGTCGTTGGCACTCCGTCGCTTACGACGACGAGGGTTCCAGTTGATCCGATCAACGGAACAGCCTGCTCGTGAAATTAACGTGCAAGTGGATGAGCACTCCACAGACACGTGTACCCTTAACGTAGTTCTCGGGGATATTCAGCGTGACACAGTGTGACAAGGCTGACCCCTTTGAATTACAGGCACAACAGAAACAGGTAGTAAGAGTGAGAGAAAGTTGTGGTGAAAGAGTACAGCAGGGTTCGCCACCATCCCCTGCCGGAGCCTCGTGGAGCTTTATGTGTTTTTCGCTCAATAAACACTCACAACGCTCGGTCTGGGAATCGAAACCGCGATCCTATGACCGCGAGTCCGCTGCCCTAACCACTGGGCCATTGCGCCTCCACAATTTCGTACTGTAACCGCTGAAAAATTACAGATTATAATATGATCCATTTCGGTGTCGTGGAGACGCATGGCGTAGTGGTTAGGGTGTTACACTCATGATCCGAAGATTGTGGTTTCGGTTCCTGGACCGGGCGATGTGTTGTGTTCTTGACCAAAACACTTCATTTCACGTTGCTCCGGTTCACTCAGCTGGCAAAGTCGAGTAATCCTACGATAGACCGGCGACCCGTCCAGGGGGAATATATACACCACAGAATCCGAGAAATTGACCATATGAGCATATGGCTACGGACGGACTTTTATTTCTTTGGACTCCAGTACTTCACTACTCCACTGTTGATCAATTCCTTTGCTATGTGATTAGAGCTTGCTCATCGCGTTATACGTTTATATATCCAGTTTTACTTTTTTTTCTTACGTTTTGCTTAATTATTTGATGTAGTGATCCTCAGCCCTTTTTTTTTTTTTTTGCACCACGGACCGAAGGATCTCGTGGCTAGCAGAACACAATAAAGTGCGTAATATATAAGTCAATTAAAAGGGTAAATTGTAAAGAGCAAAGACCCCCTTCAGCCACACATGACCATGGGACTGCACCTAGAAAGTTACCCTCGAAAGCACATGTTCAGGCAAGCTTGTTTGTCGAAGACCAGCAGTCACTCATGCATACCATCCTCCCCTCTCCACGCCACCGTTACAGCTTCGCACCAGTGACATCGCAACTCACTTCTACAGCTGGGTGAACTGGAACAATGTGCAATAAAGTGTCTTGCTCAAGAACACAGTACACAGTCCGGTTTGGGAATCAAACGCACAACCTCAACTTTCACTCATGTATATATATATGTATGTATATATACACTGACCGCTAAATCCACAAGCTTTTTTTCTCTGTTTATTTCCTTGCGTTCCTTTCTGTTGAAGAGCGTAGGCTCGAAACGTAGAAGACTTTCTCACCTTTACGAGCGTCAAACTAATCCACCTGCTTGTTGTTTATATACCTGTATATATATATATATATATATATATATATATATATATATATATATATATATAAACACATACATACAAAACTGCGAACATACGTAGATACATACATATGGAAATTTTTGATATACATTATCATGATATACTTTATACGGAACATTGTAAACAACATTAAACTATTTTAGAAAGCGATTACAATTCTTGGTGAAAATAAGAGAATTAAACCAAATCCAAATCCAAATAAATGTTTTACGTTTATATATATATACTAGCAGTATAACCCGACGTTGTCCGGGTGTGAGTTATTACGTCATCTACGATAAGTCTTGCTAGGTGAAAATTATCTAAAAAAGAAAGCCTTACAATGAAAAAACCCTTATGATGTAAATATGTTCATAATTCAAAAGACGATGAAATTAATATGGAAAGTCTGAAGGCTGTTTTGTGTAACGTTATTAAGTGTACGTAAATTTCATCCGTCTAATTGGCTATACAAATGCTTGTGCAAAGCAACTTTTTGCGCTGCCTTGATTATACATAGCAGGGTAATTCCTTTTCGTAGGAGGTAGGACGGCAATTTCTGATGAAGCAATTGCTAGCGATCTGTTGCTACACAGTTCTGCCAGAATTCTATCAGATTGGGCAGTAGATGATGATGCACAGTTTTGCATTATCTTCAAAGTAACTTCTGGAATGTGGTGAATTGCTGCAGTCTGTTGCTGTCTTTTTAAACCGGTTGCTTTCTTTCCCCAGCAAGCTCTCTTGTTTGGAGGTATAATCTATGTACATATTAAACAGAACAACAAAAGTTATAACAGATGGGAGGGTGGGTAGTTTTCACATTTCGGTGATTTTTCAGATTAACACCCGCACGATTACGTAACCAAAACCCTAAAACCGTAACCGTAAGACTAACCCTCATCGTAACCCTAAAACCGTAACCCTAACACCCCAGTGAAAATCGTGCGGGTGTTAATCTGAATAATAATAATAATAATAATGACCTCTGCAGATCAAACTCCCAACCCACAACTAAGTCTTAAGTGTATATACATATGGGCAACACACACACACATACACACTAAATTAAAAAAATGTTAGTAAGTACAGAACTTCAGCATTATATATTAAGATGGGCAACACACACACACACTAAATTTTTAAAATGACAGGTATTTGTATGTATGTGTGTATTAATGTGTATTCTGTGTCTATATATGGTAGTAAGTAAATGCGTTTCAAGAAAGATATTAAAAAAATTCAGTTTGTAAGGAATAAATGTTTGACTGTCGATCGTATTTGGAAGAGAATGACAGATATTTGTATGTATGAGTGTGTGAGTTCAAATTCCGCCGAAGTTGACTTTGCCTTTCATCCTTTCGGGGTCTAAAAAATAAGTACCAGTTGAACACAGGGGTCAATATAATCGACTATTCTCCACCTGCCCGAAGCCGCCGTTGTGTGAAAAATTTAAAATAATAATAATAATGACCTCTGCCGATCAAACTCCCAACCCACAACTAAGTCTTAAGTGTATATATATATGGGCAACACACGCACTAAATAAAAAAGATGTTAGTAATTAAAAGTGTTTTAAAAAAGATTGTTAAATTTTCAGATTAACACCCGTACGATTTTCACTACAGTGTTAGGGTTAGGTAGGTAATGATGCGGGTGTTAATCTCAAGATTTACGAAAAGATTTTCAAAAAAAACTCACAGTTTGTAGGGAATAAATGTTTGTTAATCGTATTTGAGAAAGATGTCTCGCTGGTAAATGACGGTGTTAGAAATGGAAAGTAAACTTATAATTCCCGCCAATTAGAATGAGGTCATTGGTAACCATAGGTACATATAAATGCGTGTATTTACGTATGATTGTCAGTGTGTCTGTTTATTTGACTCTCCCTCTCCTTCGTTTGTCTGTCATTACAGTATCGAAATGTGATTTGATACTGAAATAGTTTTTTTTTTTTTCTCCTTCCTTTCTTTTTGCATTTGTTGTTGAAGTTTTCGTAAAGGTTCGTAAGAGGAAGTAGGAGTTGAAAGGATTTGTATTAGAAAGAGGAAATTAGATTTTATTAGGGAGAAAATGTTTACTGCTGTGGTTTTATGGATTTTATTCATTATTACGAAATTTTTGGAGTGAAAAAATGAGGCAGTGACCTAACAAATTGTATTTAGAATATTAATTGCGATTGTTTAATCGAAGAAATTTTGAATTGTGTAAATGTATGAATTTTAAACATACACACACACAGAGTAGATTTGCCTTTTATAGTATAGATACACATATATGTATGTATGTATGTATTTATGCATGTATGTATGTAAGTATGTATGTATGTATGTATGTATGTATGTATGTATGTATGTATGTAAGTATGTATGTATGTATGTATGTATTTATGCATGTATGTAAGTATGTATGTATG
>NC_142941.1:61052699-61060199 GCF_046866305.1 Octopus bimaculoides
ACATGGTATAATATACGACATGTTACAGACACAGGCATAGTGCTATTGTTACGAACGACACTTCGCAGCCAGTGCACGGGTTGGAGAGCGAGTGACTTTCGCTGCGGCCTCGGTTTGACCATTTATTGAGTGAGATTTATTATATACGGGAACAACATGCGCGTGTGTGCGTGTACCTGTGTGTGTGTGCGTCTACCTGTGTGTGTGTGCGTGCGTGTGTGCGCGCGTGTTATTTGTCTGTATTTTTGTGTGTGCATGTGTGTATGTATGTGCGCACGTTTGTATATCTGTGCGCATATGTGTATTTATCTGTATGTGTGTCAGTCTGTATGTATGTATGTATTTATGTATGTGTACCAACATTCATCATACATACTTTCATACAAACACATATAAAGAGAGAAAGTGAAAGTATTGGGTTGTCCGGAAAGTTCGTGCCGATTTATAAAGGAAAGAAAAAAGTCAATAAATACTTGCCATTACATTTTTAATCAACCAAATATGAACCATTTTGTTGCACAATGCGTCTCCATCTTTCCTTTAACTTGAAAATACCCTCTTCCCTTCTATCACTGTGATATATCTATCTACCAGACTATCTATCTATCTATCTATCTGTCTGTCTGTCTGTCTGTCTGTCTGTCTGTCTGTCTGTCTGTCTATTTGTCTGTCTGTCAGAATGTACGTCTTTCTTTCTGTCAAATTGTCTATTTATGCATCTACCTGTCATTATCAATGTGATACAATCTATCTATCTATCTATCTATCTATCTATCTACCTTCCTGCCTGCCTACCTACCTACCTACCTATTTACCAATCAGTCTATGTCGTGTATCTCTCAATCTATCTCTCTGCTTGTCAATCTACCTCTGTACCTGTTTGTGTCTGTGTTTGTGTGTATACGTATGTGTACACACATGTGTGTGTGTAAGAATATATGTATGCGTACGTACGTATGTAAGAATATGCTTTTGTATGTGTGTATCTACGTGTGTGTGCTCGTGTGTGGGAGGGTATGGGTGAATAGGTATGCCCGTATACCTACACGTATGTGTATACCTTAGATGAAACCCAGTAGGGTTATGTACCCACACGCCTAAACGCTCGCTATAACTTCCATCACGCTATCAGATAAGTAGCATCATCATCATCATCATCATCATCATCATCGCTACAGGCAGCAGCACCACCATCACCAAACACTACCACCTTGTACTATTGCCCATACCCGATTCTCTACCCCCTCACCATCATCACCACCACCACCACCACCACATGATGATTATCGCCATCACCACCATCAACACCATCATCACCGACCACATCGCCTCCTACATCACTGCCACCGCCAACAATTGAACCACATCACCGCCGCCGCCGCCATCTTCATGGACACTAACCAGAGGTGTCCGTTGGCCACAAACGAATATGATATCGGAATACTTCAAATTCTTCCTACGTCTAGGTAACACTCTGTGTGTGCTTGTGTGTGTGGGTGTCTGTGTGTGTGTCTGTGTGCGCGCATGTGTCAGCATATGTATGTGTGTGTGTAAATATATATATATATATATATATATATATATATATATATATATATATATATATATATATATATATATATATATATATATATGTATGTATATATATATACATACATATATATACATATATGCATATATGTTTGCGTATATGACTTTGTGATTATAGATGTGTGTATGCATTTATATAGATAGATAGATAGATAGATAGATAGATATTATATATTATATATATGTATACGTGTATATATATGGGAGAATATACAAAAAATAACAACAGACGAGCAATAAGAAAATGGAAGAGAATATGTGGTACTCATCAACTTGCAGACATTGTATTATGTCAATTTGCCTGTTTACAAGACAATAAAAACAATATACAAACACATATGACATATTATGTCATGTCAGTAATTATCCAGATATTATCCCTTACTGGGTTGGATTCACAACCCTTAACTTTCTTGGATTATATATATATATATATACACACACATACCTTTATCTATCCGTTTATATATACATACATGCATGCATACATACATACATACATACATACATACATACATACATACATACATGCTAAAACACACACACGGTCATATACACAGTTGGAGGTCATTCGCACAATTGCATAACCTTGTCTTTCAAAATATTTGCAATTAACCGAATTCGCATTCATTCATATGGCACCGATGAGTTTTCTCCATTTCTCACGATCTTTGGCAAGGAATTGCAGTTGTCCTGAAGTGTAGCCGCCTGCAAATGCCTCAGTTTTTATGGAATTCGTACATGCTGTTTTCGGTTCGCCACGCTTTGGTCGGGCCACATGTTCAACATCGGAAGCCAAAAATCAGAAGAGTGCATGCAGCTAACGATGTCAGTTTCACAATCAGAGAAGATAAAAGTGAAGATGCCAGTTCGTTTCACACACCGAGGAAGCGTCGTCCATATGGAGGGCTGCACATATCAGGACATAAAAAAAACAAAAACAAGTATTGAGAAAATCGTAGCTGTCTTTCAGGACACTCAAACTCGCCCGGAGATCACAGACCATGTCGGAAAATACAAAACTCAGTATCTTTAACACGAACGTGGAGACGGTTCTGCTGTACACCGGAAAAAAACAAGGTGAGTCAGTAATTTCCCCATCAATAAAACTACTAGCTTTTGTGCAAGTAGATGTTTCCAGAACATCCTTCGGGTGAGATGGCAAAACAGACTCACAAACAACGCCTTGTGAAAACTGGTGAACCAGCAATCTAACCGATCGAAGCCAACCAACGTTAAGAGGAGGAGACGGCATTGGTTGGGACACACTCAACGGAAACTCGTTTCCAACATTACAACATGGACATCCAAAGCGAGTTGGAAGTGAATTCTCATTGCTGGTGATAAATTACAAGATTTACACACACACACACACACACACACACACACACACACACACACACACACACACACACACACACACACACACATATATATATATATATATATAAATTGAAATTACGATGAACGTAAACAAACAAACGAAGTTTGCTTTTAGAAGCGTTGAGATGTCTTAGAAAGTTAAAGAAGTGATTTTAAATTCTCAAACGCGGGAAAATACTAATAATATAGACTGAACAGGATAAGCTACCCCTATTTTGCAGAAAAAAGTGTAGGCGGCCATATATATATATATATATATATATATATATATATATATATATATATATATATATGGGAGAATGTACGAAAAGACAACAACAGACGAGGACAGGTGGTGTAAACAACAAAAGATGTATTAGTATGACGCTCGGGAATACGGAAAGTCTTTAACGTTTCGAGCTACGCTCTTCAACAGAAAGAATACGGAGACAAGGAGAGAAACACGGAGAAAAAAAAATTGAATAGTGTTCGGTCAACGGTCAATCATAGCTAATATATATATATATATATATATATATATATACACACAATAGAGAGCAGTCGCCCTTCTTTATTCCATAACGGCTACCTCTGATGAACACTGGGTTACAAAATTTGTCTGTTATCTAACACTCCGACGAACCCCTACTGCGAAACTGATTGGCAAGATCGGCCATAATGGATTCGATTGATACACACATTTATATTCAGGGTTGGCCAAAAGTCACCTGACAGTAAATCAAGACCATTTAATTCCAAGATTTATTTATGTTAAACAACTGAATAAATTTAATAAAAGCGTCTAAATATGAAACATCATGAAAATTGTTCAAACTGAAGTCCTTGAGCGAAACATTTTTCATTTGAGTCAATACAGAATTACAGATGATATTTATGGAATTTCGATTTACTGTCGGGTGACTTTTGGCCAACTCCGTATATAACGATTTAGGCTGTGTGCTGGCTGAGTTGTTAGTACGTCGGACAAAATACTTACCGCTATTTCGTCCGTCTTTATGTATTGAGTTCAAATTCTGTCGAGGTCGACTTTGCTTTTCATCCTTTCGGATTCAATAAAATAAGTACCAGTCGAGCACTGGGGGTTGATGTAATCGACTTACCCCCGGCCCCGAAATTGCTGGCCTTGTGCCAAAGTTTGAAACCAATACATAAGTAACGATTCTTCTAGCTCGCAGCCTTCACCGTCCTAAATGATATTTTCTAAACTAGAGGTTATGTCTCAAGCTACTGCTATCTAGCACCTTCGGATGATCTCTACTCAACCGCTACACGGCAGCTACTCAACAGCTATTTAACTGTCAGTCCACTGGCAGTCCACTCCGACCACGGTCAGACTACCTCTATTTATATGTCTTGGTCGAGCCTACTTCTTCGCTTGGGGGCGTCGACACAACACTAGCAACAATGCAATTTTGGCGGGAAGGAAATTTCACTTATATATGGTATTTTATCTTATCAACCTCCGGAAAGAATGAAAGGCAAAACTTATCACAAAAAATTAGTTTTCAATTTGGAAAAATAAAACACCGGAATAAATGCCAGCGATTTTACCAATCAACCAGACTGAAAACTGTCGCCAGTGACGAAAGTAACAAAATGGTGTCGATTCAACAATTGATTCAAGACTATCTTTTTTTACTAGTTTTATTCACAATGGTGATTTATTTATTGAATAATGCTATTACACAATAAATATAAAATAAGATAAAATTACACTGGAATCTGAACTGTGATAATCTTTAATTGGTTCACTTGGTAAGAGTAATTTGAAGACATCTGACACATTAGTCATTGGTTGTTTGTAAACATGAACTACAGACGGCTGTCGTTTTAGCTCATCGTTGAAAACGGAATCCTCCAGAATAGCTATTTTGATAGAAAATCAATCCAGATACTTGAAAACCTCATTGTAGGTGAAATACAAATGTAAATAGATTCTTTTTGTGCTACTAAAGTGCAGAAAATGATGGAAAGAGTTTCTTGACAGACTGCTTCACCTTTTGTTGTATGCTTCTCAGTGAAGACTTACCAAGCTTCCTTCTAAAATCAAAAGTACAGATCTACTTCTAAATTAAAAAAGGCCATAAATTAAGCTAGATCCATGGTGGATAGCTTAATTTGCATACTTGTGCATTTGGTGGTTTGTCATTAATTGTTGGCACTCCGTCGCGGGTTCCAGTTGATCCGATGAACGGAACAGCCTGCTCGTGAAATTAACGTGCAAGTGGCTGAACACTCCACAGACACGTGTACCCTTAACGTAGTTCTCGGGGATATTTAGCGTGACACAGTGTGACAAGGCTGACCCTTTGAATTACAGGCACAACAGAAACAGGAAGTAAGAGAAAGTTGTGGTGAAAGAGTACAGCAGGGTTCGCCACCATCCCCTGCCGGAGCCTCGTGGAACTTTTAGGTGTTTTCGCTCAATAAACACTCAGAACGCCCGGTCTGGGAATCGAAACCGCGATCCTATGACCGCGAGTCCGCTGCCCTGACCACTGGGCCATTGCGCCTCCACTGTCATTAATTAAGCAATATCTATAACACAGCATAAATCGTCGCGTGCCGGCGTCGTTGGCCGGCCGGTTTGGCGTCGGCATTTTGGGCGCGTTTGCAACAATGAAAAAATCGCCACTTCCTTAGTTTTTGCACAGCGCCATGAATCGTCGGGCGAACGGACGAACGGTCAAACTGTCTCACAGCGTTCGAGTATTTGAATACTTGTGTGTGTATGTGGGGGGTTATGTTGATCAGCTATTGTCACATGTAGAAGGGATCCAGAGCTATGAGCCGCACTTTTCATGAAGATCACTGCACCATCTCCCTTTAACTGGGAATGGCAAGCAATTCTTCTTTTTTTTAGTGCTCTAGCGGTTTGCACTGATTTGATCTATGGTTGGTAATCTGGTGGACAAAAGCGAAATGACCGAGGACCGACAATTTCCTCTTTGGTTAAGTACATACTCAAGTACTACTTAAAGAGATAGTAAGGGTGGGAAACAAGTACTAGAAATATGAGTAAATATGGAAATAATACTTAGATGTTCGATGGTCCCATGTCTCGACACTGAATATGAGAAGACCAGTTCTGAATTCCCTGATTGCCCGAAAACTTGTAGCAGAAATATGACTCCAGATACAACAATAATAACAACGCCGCCCAGCTTGTCTGTATGTATGTATGTATGTATGTGTGTGTGTGTGTGTAAGTGTGTATGTATGGTTGTATGTATGTATGTGCGTATGTCTATAAATGTATATATGTAAGAATATATGTATACATGTATGTATTATGTATGTATGTATGAATGCATGTATGTATGTGTGTGAATCTATGTATGTGTGCATGTGTGTATGTACATATGTGTGTATGTATGTATGTATGTATGTATGTGTGTGTGTAAGTGTGTATGTGTATGTATGGTTGTATGTATGTATGTGCGTATGTCTATAAATGTATATATGTAAGAATATATGTATATATGCATGTATGTATGTATGTATGTATGTGTATGCTTATGAGGGTGTGTATGTATGTGTGTGTATGCTTATGAGGGTGTGTATGTATGTATGTATGTATCTATGTATGTATCTATGTATGTGTGTTTGTGTTAAGCTTAATTGTGTTTATCTGCAGCACTACCTCAATATCAGCTGACCTTGAATTTTTTATTATAGCCACTGAGCAAGCGTCGGGCTTACAGTCGTAAGGTTGTGAGTTCAATTCCTGGACCGGGCTGTGTGTTGTGTTCTTGAGCAAGGAGGGGGATCGACACTTTTGAGAGAGCACGTATCCAGCATGAAGAACTTAAGCGAGCTGCGCGAAAGCGCACGGCTCGTATAGTGAATGGGGAAAGCTTGGTCTGCAATGTTTGCAGTCCTGTGTGCTTGTCAAGAACAGGGCTCATTAGCCACCAACGGCGCCGCAAATGCAAAATATAAGTTAGTCCTAGAGCGCACAATGTTCCTGAAGGTCGGCAATGGTCTTTCTCGGTCACGAGTGGATGGCCATCATCATCACGTATGTATGTATGTATGTATGTATGTTTTTATGTATGTGTGTATGTATGTATGTATGTATGTATGTATGCATGTATGTATGTAAGCAGATTTGTATGCTTTGCTTTATGTATGTATTCTCTTGCATATACTTGTATGACCAGACATGCTCATGTATACTTAAATGATACAATTCTGGAAAGTTTTACAGATTTTTACAGTTCCAGTGATGGCTTGGATCTGCAGTCTTCGAATTAGCATCTGGTTTTGAGAAGACTAATTTCTCAAGACTGGTATTTAGGCAATGTGTATGTATGTATGCATGTATGTATGTATGTACATACGTACGTACGTATGTATGTATGTATGTATGTATGTATGCATGGATGTATTTATATGTATACCCACGACTAAACCTTTATAAATATATATATATATATATATATATATATATATATATATATATATATATATATATTTATGTATATTCTTACAGAATATATATATATATATTATATATATATATAT
>NC_142941.1:61225199-61237699 GCF_046866305.1 Octopus bimaculoides
CCACCACAGACAACACCAACACCACTACAACCACCATCATGAGCACCACCACCACCAAGCACCACCACTACCACCACCACCACCACCACCACCACCACCACCACCACCACAACCATTACTCTTACTGCTTCCACCCCGCAACCATAATCACTAGAGCTAACATGGAGGCTAACTGCACGACACTACACTACACTACACGAGCGAATAAAAGAAACTCTAAGTTGTCGTTCGACCCGCTAGAAATAACAACTAAGTTTCTCTCAAATCTCACTTAGCTGTAACAGAAAACACTTTCTTAAGGTGCCGCGCAGTGACACTGAACCCGGGACCACGTGGATGCAAAACGAATTTCTTAACCTCACATCTATGCCTGTGCCTACGGTTTCTTACCCACACAGTTCTTTATTTTGTTTTGTTTTTGCTTGCTTTTTCTTCTTTTTTTCTTTTCTTTTTTATTTGTATTTTTCTTTTCGTTTTTATATTTTTTTATGTTGTACGTAGTCTTGCCCGTTTGGTTATTAAGGTTAAATATACAGAGGTCGCCCAAAGCCTGACTCTACGCTTCTTGTTATCGCCCCTCCGTCAGCCACATTCACAATAAACAAAATATAGCTGCTTTTTTAAGCTGAATTAAACTTAAGCGTTTTTGAGACGGTGAAAAAAAGCATTCGCTCATTGTAAAAATAATATTTGTTTATTTAACAATGTAATGTGATAATAATGCTTGTTTATTTTTAGTGGTGATATAGCGCTGCTTCTTAATGTGTCAGGCTACTGTGTGAGCAGACCTTTTTGTCATTTTTAAACAAAGACATTTATTTATAAACAACCTGTTAATTCCGTTTTTTGCAGATTTAATGGATATAGTAGATATAATACCGTTTATTAGAGACATGTTGCAGCAACAGACGCTGTTGAATGTTCTTCGAATTCAAAATTCCTTAGAGTGTAAGCTTCTACAAAGGCTTTGATGAGGGCCATTTATTTATAAACGATTCGTTAATTCCGGTTTTTGCAGATTAAAGACTTTGATGAGGTTTTAGATTCAACGTGTTCTAATTCAACACGTTCTGAAGACGTTAACAGCGACAGAGGAAAATCGTGCAGTGAGAGACACCAAAGGACAAGTAGCCAAACATTACTGTCGTTAAATATTGGTAAACAGTTCATTGCTGAAGCTGAAGTTACTAAGGCAATTTCAGTCCAACAGATTCAGAGCCCTCATTCTGCAATCATAAGTCATAACCAAATCTATGAACCCTCACGATCACAGCTGAGAGAATTTCGTCAAACATTGTTTGGCGCATGCAATCGGAATTTCAGTTTAGATTTTTATAAATCAAAACCATGACTAAAGCATAGCTTATCAGAAAATGGAATAAAATAGAATATAAAAGGCGGCGAGCTGGCAGAAACTTGAGCACGCCGGGCGAAATGCTTAGCGGTATTTCGTCTGCCGTTACGTTCTGAGTTCAAATTCTGCCGAGGTCGACTTTACCTTTCATCCTTTCGGGGTCGATAAATTAAGTACCAGTTACCCACTGGGGTCGATGTGATCGACTTAATCCCTTTGTCTGTCCTTGTTTGTCCCCTCTGTGTGTAGCCCCTTGTGAGCAGTAAAGAAATAAGAAACGTTAGCATGCTGAGCGAAATGCTTAGCGATATTTCGTCTGCCGTTATGTTCTGAGTTCAAATTCCGCCGAGGTCGACTTTGCCTTTCATCCTTTCGGGGTCGATAAGTTAAGTACCAGTTACGCACTGGGCCGATCTAACCGACTTTAATCCCTTTGTCTGTCCTTGTTTGTCCTCTCTATGTTTAGCCCCTTGTGGGCAATAAAGAAATAAGAAAATGGAATATATTATTTTTGTTTTATCTTTTTTACTTGTTTCAGTAATTAGACTGCGGCCATGCCGGGGGAGCAATTTGAATAAATATTTAGTCGAATGCATCGACTCCAGTCCTTATTATTTGTTTTAAAAGCCTGGTAACTTATTCTGTCGGTCACTTTTGCCCAACTGCTAAATTATGTTGACATAAACACACCAGCACCGGCTGTCAAGCGGTGTCGGGTTGGGGGGGGGACAAACAAGACACAAAGACATACACACACATACGCACGCATACACGTACACACACACATATACATATGTACGTCGAGTTTCTTTCAGTTGCCGTCTATCAAATCCACTCGCAATGCTTTGGTCGGCTCGAAGATGTAGTAGAAGACCCTCCTTGTCTAAGGTACCACGCAGTGGGACTGAACCTGGAACCATGTGGTTGGGAAGCACGTTTCTTACCACACAGCCACATCTATTTTCTGGACAAATCAAAACACTCTACGGGAACAGGTACTAGAACAGGTTTTCTTGACTGGAAATATGCTGCCGGACCAAAGAATATCTTGGTTCCCCACAAGAGATCATTATTTTGAAGTGCAAGCGTTTCTGTATGTGAGGACTACATAAGAAAAGAAAGAAGTACGACTTGGAGGAAGGAATATCTCTGTATTATTTATGACTAACGAAGCTCATGAAAAACAAATTCGTGAAAATATGTGCTGCCTATTCGGTTTTGCCTTTGTTTTATTGATATAAGGCAGTGGTTCCCAAAATGGGCAGTATTGCACCCCTGGGGCGGTGGAAAGTTCCAAGGCGGCGTTGAAGAAAAGTGGGGCGATATTGGGGTAGCGATTCATGTAAAAGCAACAAAATAATGGGTTCATTAGGTTAAGTTTTATTTGTTAAATACGGTTGCTTTGAATTTGCTTCAGAAAGTGATCTATGTTCTTGATGGTTAGTTGGGGTGGGAGCGCTATGAATGTGGCCTGGTGTCAAGGGGGCAGCAGCCTGAAAAAGTTTGGGAACCTCTGATTTAAGGCCTTACAATAAATGCCGACATAAACATGGCGGACAAGGACAAGACGATGTGCCAGAACTAACAAATCTGATATCAACCCACGGCTCTATGGAAGAGGATAATGGGTGGGCATTATTGCATCATGTTACTCAGGGCGAGTTGATTTCTTTCTTGGCATCCAGTAATGAAAGACAAAATTGATCAAAAAATGTCGAAGTAATGATTCCTTGTTCTCGTTTGTTCTGTGCTACTTTACTGATAATGTCGGCAACGGAGAATTTATTGAACATCGAACAGCTTCTAAATTTGATGCTGAATTACTTCTACACCAGTACACATTGTACATATTATCGATGCGAAACTCTGTCGGTGTTCATGTCCAGTTACGTGTCACCCAATGCTATCTGCGGTGGTCTCTTGATCCAGTGACGTCATTAGCATTTTTATCGCTTAATGCCTTAACTCATTGTGTTACCCACCTAAGCCATCGGCCTCTTCCCACACCAGGATGTAATGAATCCTCAATAAAGTTTGTTTTTTCTATACTAACCTTACATATAAATCGTAATTCTCGAATAAAACTGGGTGTAATCACAATAATAGTAACAATACTTGTTGTTGTTGGCACTCCGTCGCTTACGACGATGAGGGTTCCAGTTGATACGATCAACGGAACAGCCTGCTCGTGAAATTAACGTGCAAGTGGCTGAGCACTCCACAGACACGTGTACTCTTAACGTAGTTCTCGGGGAAATTCAGCGTGACATAGTGTGACAAGGCTGACCCTTTGAATTTACAGGCACAACAGAAACAGGAAGTAAGAGTGAGAGAAAGTTGTGGTGAAAGAGTACAGCAGGGTTCGCCACCATCCCCTGCCGGAGCCTTGTGGCGCTTTAGGTGGTTTCGCTCAATAAACACTCACTACGCTCGGTCTGGGAATCGAAACTGCGATCCTATGTCCGCGAGTCCGCTGCCCTAACCACTGGGCCATTGCGCCTCCACTAATAGTAACAATAACAACTGGTAAAATTACACTTTTAAATTACAATATCATACAGACAGTCTGAATATACTTATATTTAAAAATAAGAGAATTTGAAATAAAAACGTTTTAAAATTATATCAAAATTATGTCGATCAAAATGTTAAACTTCGTTACATAAGATGCACAAATTAGGTCCTAAAATTGTTTAGAGATATTATTTTGACCTCACTTCCTTTGATAGTGTCATCCGGTGCGGTCCACACCCTTCTCACCCCTCTAATGATACCAATATCTTGGTCATGAACGGGAAAACTTGCTGTTGTTCAAGCGAAATTGCGTGTCAATACTCAATTTGCAGTTTATATCTACAACCACGCCTATCAGCTCAATCTTGTAGTGGTTGATTGCATAAAAAAATGTAAAAGCCGCTGGAGTATTTTCTGCCAATGCTGCTGTAACTCTGCTTGTTCGTGGCTCGGTCCATTATGCATTAACACTTCCAATCGGTTACAGGAAGAAGACAAATGAACAGTCATTGAAGCTCAAAAATTTGTCCAATATACGTTGTATCTGGCAGCATGCAGCATGATATGCTGTACATCATTAATTTCTATTTATTTTGGACATTCTATCGTCTTTCTGTAGGAGATATCAACTCACCGTAACGACAAAGCGTGGGAGAGTCGCCTTTGTTACTTTCGTCTGCAGACGTACACGTTTCTCCTTGTTGTTTTAGAACAAATACTACAACGGATAAATGCTACAAACTTCTTCATTGAGAAAGAATGCAGCAAATGAATTGATAATGATTTGCATTGAGGAGATTGCTGTCAGCTGAAACCACCTGGAGGACGAAGGCGGCACATGACGTACGATCAAATAACATCTCACTGAACTTTATTGAGGACAAACAGCGGATTTTGGGAGAAACTAAAACGACAAGGCAAGTTGCTACATCAAGCGGAGGACTTGGTGGTCAATGAGATTCGAAGAAACCGGCTGATAAATAATGGAGACCTTTTCACTAATTTTTTGCCGTTAGACCTTCATGCATGTTTAGAGTCGAACATGTTCAGAGCGCCAACGATACCGCTTTCAGCAGTAAACTATAATACCATGAAGAGCCTTTCTCATCCTGATATCTAAAGCGACCAGTTTTTCAACCTGAAGATTATAGCAGAGATGTATCGACTGCACGTGACCGCCCTGAAGGTATCGTTCCATCGAGAAAAAGTCATGCATTTCGAAAGCACTTATAAAGTTACTTCAGCTTTTGAATTTCAACATGGACACCTTTTTTTTGAGCTGTTCAAACTCCTAATCTCAGTCGAACTGCCTCTAAAACAAAAATGCTGGCTGTGAAGGCAGATTTTTTTTCTTTTTTCAAGCTCCTCATTGTTTGCCAATCAGTGTTAGCTTGTTTAGTTGGCGGTGTGGAACTTAACAGTACGGCCAAAAAAAAAAGTCCGATAAGAAAAGTGCCAGACTTTAAAAATACGTATTAGAGTCGATTAAATCCGACTAAATCCGACAAGATGATGCCCTAGCATGGCCGCATGCCAATGACTAAATCAAGTAAAAGCACACACACACACACACACACACACACACACACACACACACACACACACACACGCTGCTTCGGTGGCCCAGTAGGCATGGGTGTTGAGAAGTAATAACAACACATACGTGGTGGTTTCAAATCTCTTCGAGAAATTACAAGAGATCTAGTTTTAAAAAGAATGTTTAAGGTGGTGCTCCAGCATGGCCACAGTCAAATGACTGAAACAAGCAAAACAATAAAGCAATATATAAATAATACCACCCTCTATGTATCTACCTTTCTCCTCTATCCTGCTCTCTATATCTGTTCTTTCCCCGTATACTTTCCTCTCTCTCTCTCTCTCTCATTCGACCACACACATACACACATACACACACACATGCACACTCATATTTTTCACTTCTATTCTTCTCTCATTCCCACTTTCTCTGTGACTCCCATTCTATCTAGCTGCCCCCCCCCGTCTTTCCCTCCCTTTTTTCTCTTTCCCCTCTCTCCTCTCTTTGTATTACCTGGTTTCTACTTTATTCTCTATCAACAGCAATCATTTCCCTCCCCCCTCTCTCTCTACCTTCCACTCCCGACAGAAGAATCCGGAGAACAAAATTACCGAATGACCCCTTTTTTTTTCTCTCTCTCACTTCATTCCACGGATGAAAAACAAGTGAGGAAGGGGTCCCACATATTAAACGCTTAGAAACACATACACATTGCATAGACACCCATCCACACTCGCATATAAACACTCATACACACATACACAAATACATTTATATACTTACATTCATGGACATATTCACTGATACCCAGAGATATTCATATTTGCAAAGCACACACACACATGTACACGCACTTCACGCAATCATATAGACACTTGCACGTACAAACATATACACAAAGATGCACGTTCATATTTTAATGCTTGTCGAAAGCTTTGTAACGCCTCTGTGTGTGTGTGTGTGTGTGTGTGTGTGTGTGTACGAGTGTGTGCGCGCGCGAGTGTGTGTGTATTAGTGCGTCAATGCATAAATGTATACGGCTCTGCATGTGTGCATTAGTGTGTGTGCGAATGTCTATGTGTGTGTGTGTGTGTATATGTATGTGTGTGTGAATGTGCATTCATGTGTTAGTATGTGCGCATGCAGCAGCAGCAACAGTAGCAGCAGCAGCAGCAGCAGCAGCAGCAGCAGCAGCAGTAGTAGTAGTAGTAGTAGTAGTAAGGTAAATGTGTTATCATTCTTTCCGTGGGACTCTTGTTTCTCCATTCAAGAAATAGCAGACGACAACCATACATAGAATCAGCATTCATACGAATATAGTGAAGGCGAGTCATAGAGTAATACGGGACAAATAACAGACGACAGTCTTAAGACAAATAATAGACATGTCATAGAGACAAATAATAGACATGTCATCAGACGACACTCATGGAGAATATGAGACAACAATCTTAGTATCAGACGACAGTCATAAAAGAAATATCAGACACCAGTCAAAGAGAAATATCGGACGACAGTCATAGAGAAATAGCAGGCGACTGGTCATAGAGAAATATTAGACGACGGTCATAGAGAAATATTAAATGACAGTCATTAAGAAATATCAGACAGCCATAGAAGAATATCAGATGAAAGTCAGAAAAATATCAGACGACATTCATAGAGAAAATATCAAACGACTCTCAGAGAGAAATATTAGACGACCATTATAGAGAAATGTCATAGACTTACAACGAACGACAGTCATAGAAACCGATAGAAAACAGAAAGGTTGGAGAAATGAAAAAATATGTAGTAAGAAGAAAGAAGGAAAATATGAAATAGAGGAAAGAAAAACAAAACGAGATTAAGAAAAAAAAAATGGTGGGTGGGGACAGAATTAGAAAGAAGACAGAAAAAGGCGACAAAGAAAAGAAAAAAGAAGAGCTTCAATGATAGGAACGACTAAATGACGACGAGGACAAAAGACGAGAGAAGACGAAAGAAGACGGAAACGTGGAAGACAGAAGATAAAAAAAAAATGAAAGAAAAGATTGAGAGAAGAGAAGAAAAAAGACGAGAGAATAGGATAGAAAGAGGAGAGGACTAGAACAAAAAGAAGACTCAACAGCTAAACAAACCCGACCTGTCCCTCCCTCTTCGTTCTGTAACAATAGCATCGCCCGTGTGACCTGATACGCAACAGTACTCGGACTCTGATTGGTTGAGGCGGCCGGGTCACGTGCTAGTCTAGACACTTTGGCGCGGCTCACTCTGTCTTTCAGTGATTGTTGCACAAATATCGGGATCAAATTTCATACTGGCTCCACTGAAAAACTCGTTCCGAACGAGGCCGCAAAACGAAAAACAAGTGACATATAGCTATTTCACACACATGCACATACTTACAATATCATTTGAACATACACACATACATCTATTTACAAGCTCGTTTGAACACACAACTATTTACAAGCGCCTTTGAACACTCACACACACTTTAACAGATACGCATACGTGCTCCCGTGAACACACACACGCATCTATTTAGAAGCTCGTTTGAATACACACATTCACACATACTTCAACACAGATACGCATACATGCTTTTTGCGGGCACTGGCACGCACACACACATTTACAAGCTCTTTTGAATACAGGCACACGCATTTACAAGCCTGTTTGAACACATACGTTTAGTGTCAAGCTTGTTTAAATGTACACGCACTTAGGATATACTTTAGCATAGATACGTATACCTGCTCGCGTGAACACTTCCACACTTAAACATAGATATGCATCCGTACTCTCGTGAGCATACACGCACGCATATTTTCAAGCTCATTTAGACAAACACACATACAAAATAGCATAGATACTCTCGTGAACATGCGCACATATTTACAGGCACGTTTGGACAGGGACACACGCACAGTTTAACATAAATACGCGTACGTCCTTGTGTGAACATACATACACACGCACACACACGAGCTCGTTTGCACGCACACACAGACACACGTACGCACGCACACGCATGCACGGCTATCTACATTCTCATTTAGAAGCAAACATTTCACAAGCTCGTTTGGATACACGCTCGCTTTAACATACATATAGTTGTGCACACGTATATTTACAAGCTCGTTTGCACATTCCGTACGTTATTTATATACATACGCATTTATGCTCGTGTATATACAACAGATATTTGCGAATGTACTTAAATAAACGCATGCTTTAATGCATATATATTCCGTTTCTGTATTTAGTTTGCAAGATTCTTTAAGTGAATTCGTGTGTTCAAGCACGGGGAGGGTCATTCTGTTTTAAGCCTTATTAATTAACACTCTCACCGGTTCGATTTCCACTCATTTATTTACTTTCTGCAAGAAGCAACGAACATTTTAGAAAAAATAAATAAGTAAATAGAGTGGAAATCGAACTGTTGAGTGTGTTAATTAATAAGGCATGAAAACAGAATGACTCGCCCCAAATACAGTAATATATAGATGTATATACACGGAATTTTGTTAGTGAACAGGTAGCGGTCTCAAAGCGACGAAAATATTTTGGCAAATCAAATCTAAATGTTGAAGTGAATCTAACGGTTTTTGTGTGTTTTTAAATGGCTTATAAACACTTTCCACGCTGCAACTGTTATGCAAGCACATCTCCGTAACATATATATTCTTTTACTTGTTTTAGTAATCTGACTGCGGCTGTGCTGGAGTAAAAAGTATGTGTGCGTACCTGTATTTTCAAATGGATATGTACTTATCATTGTGGCTGTATAAGGCTGTGAGCTGGCAGAATCGTTAGCATGTGGGACAAAATGGTTAGCGGCATTTCGTCCGTCTCTACGTTCTGAGTTCGAATTCTGCTGAGGTGTCGACTTTGACCTTTCATCCATTTCGGGGTTGATGAAATAAGTACCATTTAAGTACTGGTGTCGATGTAATTGTTGTGGTTGGTATCGTTAAGAAGCCCGCATTGTAGCCGCGAGGTTTCGGGTTCAGTTTTCTACTACAACATGGATTTCACCAATGAGCTGTGATTGAATCTAGTAGACGGAAACTGCGTTGAAACCCGACATGCATACATGCGTGAAGACCTCGTTGTATTTATTAAGTAATTGTGATGAGTTGTGGGTTAAAATTTTGAGGGTTTCTTTTAAACAGAATCCACAACTGAAGTGTTGACCCTGATATGGGATACCCAAATCTAGTATAGCCCAGGAAAGTCTATACGGTATTTTTCTATTAATTAGATGGTGTGGAATTGCTATTCTCTTTATATTTAAACGAGTTTAAATGTGCATAATATCTTTGTTTAAATTTGATGCTCGAACCAGTGTAGTAGCTACAGGAGTAACCTACTATGCTGTGAAAGGTACATTAGTATACGACATTGAATCTTCTGCATTGGGCTAACAGCGGCCAGTCTGTCCCGGATGTGAAGTTGCAGTGATCAGTTCTACGATGGTTAATTCGAGAGCGTGAGAGAGAGATGAGGGTGTGCTGGTAGTGGCCAGGGTGATATTAGGTGAATTGATCGTGATACTGCTGTTATTATTGCTGTTGTTTCTAGTATCGATACGTGTAAGCACAAATTCTTCCGCACTGTTAAGTTCTTTCATAAATCTAAATGTAAGTTCACCCCCTCCACGAATAACACCCCCACACAAACCCCTATGATCATTAACACATACCCCTATGATCATTAACACATACCCCTCTATACCTCTTCTATCTTTCCTATATCTCTATATCTCTTATTTCTACCTTATATCTTACATTTCTTCTATCTACCTTACCTCAGCACTTTATAAGATAAATATTAATTTTTTAGTTTATTCTTAATTCATTTTTAAGCTAAACCCAATAAACCCCCTAATATAAATCCCCTATTTTCTTACTCTAACTCCCACTCACAAATAATTTAACATTCAGCTAGCTGCTCCATTCTCGGATACCTGTATACCCATAACCCCACTGCTAAAAATAACTCTACAGCCACTGACCTTAGCCAGAACGGACAAAAGTATTTACTACTAGATCTCCTCCCCTACACCTATAAACATTAAGACTACCACAGACACCTACTACTCTCTTTAAATTCCTTTCATTTTGCTCTCTTTTTTTACCCTATCTTCCTCTACCTCCTCATCCTCTCTCTTATCTTCTCGGCGACCCCGTAAAGAAGTTACAAGGCTTTAAGGCTATGTGATTTTAATCAATAGGAAGCCTCCACGGCTGACATACCGAAGAGCATCTATTTCTATGATTTTATAGTTCCATCAATCCTTCGTCTTGAACTGATACACTTTTTTTTTATCGACCCCGAAACGATGAAAGATAAAGACGACCTCGACGTGATTAGAACTCAGAACGCAGAGAATCGGAACAAATGTTGCAAAGTATTTTGTCCGAAGCTCGAACAACTCCGTCTGTTCACCAATTACAGTTATGAGTAGATCTTGCATTTGAAATCATCTGATTAAGCAAGGGTCATGTTTCGATTTTGTTAGGTTCATCAGCCGAGCATATTCATGTTAACGGGATAGGCACAGAAGTAAATCAAGAATCTATTGAAACAGAGGTTACAGTGAAAGTCAAGTTACAGCGCAGTGGGATTTTTAGCCTAGAATCCCAGTTTGTTTCTAAGCCTATATTTCTAAAATTAATTGCGATTAAAATTTTTTTAAAGTATTAACTATTTCTGTTTCCTTTAGGCTGTTTTTAGATTCTAAAACATTCCTAGTGGGGGGGGGGGGCTTTCTTTTCTAATCTAATTTAAGTTTTCTTTTCAAACTAACTTTATTACATATGTGAGAATATATAGTACCCCTCTCTATCCTTTCTCAGTATGTATATATGTGTATATATACACACACACGCGCACACACATACACATAGAAGTTGAAAATGCACTACGAATCGTCTAGATTTTATTTAAAAATTTTTAAAGACTTAACCGGTTTCACAGATTTTTCTGATTTTCAAAAGTTGAGATACAAAGACGTGGCGGTGGAGCTATGCTGCAAGACAGTTTTCTGTTTCTCGTCGTGTGGAATAAAATAACTATATTCTCTGTCTATATCTGTCTGTCTGTCTGTCTGTCTGTCTGTCTGTCTCTCTCTCTCTCTCTCTGATTGACCGTTGACTGGATACTATTCAATTTTTTTTCTCCGTGTTTTTCTCCTTGTCTCCGTATTCTTTCTGTTGAAGAGCGTAGCTCGAAACGTCAAAGACTTTCCGTATTCCCGAGCGTCATACTAATACATCCTTTTGTTATTTACACCACCTGTCCTCGTCTGTTGTTGTTTTTTCGTATATTCTCCCATATATATATATATATATATATATATATATATATATATATATATATATATATATATATATATATATATATGAGACCAAAGTGTACGTACGCCGCTATATTTTATATATAAAAAAATACTCTTTCTCAATATTGGTACTTAGGCAGTGTGTTGCATATGCCAGTGCCCAATAATTACAGGTATAAAGCTGAACTTGTAATCTGTATAGAGTAACTATAGATTTCTCAATAGTTCTGCGTAGATATTCCCTTTTTCACTGTAAAGTATGTATGTATGTATGTATGTATACAGGGTGACTGCAAAGTAACTCTCTATTTCAAAATGCTAATAAATTATTTATTGATTGTTATTTTTTCTCAATATTTTTTTTTTTATGTGTTTAATTTTTGAATTTTAAATAAGACCACATACCAAAAGCTTTCCTCTCGTAGTTATTTGTTTTGTACAAATTACAATTAATAAATAATTTATAAGTATTTTAAAATAGGGAGTTACTTTTCAACCACCCTGTATAATTATGCATATATTTTCTGTGTGTGTGTGTCCTTTTCTTGTTGATATCAGATCTAAAGAAAGTCCTCCAGTATATACGAAATCTGATTTTCACAACTGTCTGGCATAGGTTATCCCATTTGCTACGATTTAATTTCCCTAAATACTAATTTCAGCATCACTCTAATTCAAATTATGCAACGCTGTTTTTTTTAAAGTTTTAAATATATAAAACTAATGATAAAAGCCAGGATATATCTGTTGTTGTTGTTGTTGTTGTT
>NC_142941.1:61242699-61245199 GCF_046866305.1 Octopus bimaculoides
ACAGAAACAACGAGTACATATGCAGATATAAAAAAAAAGCTAATACAAAAATATATTCAAATAATGACCAGATATGTAGATATAAATAGCCAATACTATAAAACACAATGAAAAATATTGACTAAATGGAAGTTGGTTATACGAAATCCATTCAAATACCGACAACATATGCAGAGAGAGAAAAAAAATTTCCTTATTGCATGCTTTAATATTTTTGGTTAATAATGAGTCAAATATTCCACCCGGTTATGCAATGGTATCGAGCGCAGGCGGTGTGGGTGCCGCAACGAACATAGCCTGACTTTGTTTTTGGCTTCCCTCGTCTTGTCCAAACGAAACACTGCACAACGTTGCTGGTGGGATACGATCTCACATGAAGTAGTTGAGAGATGATAGGTCAAGCATTCTTGCAAACCACTGCGGTAATTCTGACTCCACTGAGTCTAGACGAGAAACACCCGACAATCAACAACTACAGACCTGCTATTTATTTCAGATTTTTAGATTTGACTTTGTTTATCGTTAACAGAGAGAATAGTGTAAGTATATGTGTGTGTGTGTGTGTGTGAAGGAGATAGATAGATAGATAGATAGATAGATAGAGAGAGAGAGAGAGAGAGAGAGAGAGAGAGAGAGAGACGAACTAGTGCACAGAGATGAGAAAGGGAAAGAGAGATACAAAAACAAGACTAAGAGAGCTAAAAATAAGAGAGAGAGAACGAAAGAGGGAGCTCGAGATAGATATAGCAGAGAGAGAGAGAGAGAGAGAGAGAGAGAGAGAGAAAGGGAGGAAAAGAGAAACATAGAAAGATTAGACACACACACACACACACACACACATACACACCGACAGAGAGATGGGAAGAGACACTGAAAAACAATATACGTGAGTGAGATAGAGAAAGAAAGAGAGAGAGAGAGAGAGAAAGACAGAGAGAAGGGGAGACAGAGTGAGAGGGGGAGACAGAGGGAGAGGGGGAGATTAAAAACAAGGAGAGAGAGACGAAGATTTGTTACTGTCGTCGGCGATGCTGTTTAGCCCCAGGTCAGCCAGCCTTGTCTGAGCAAACCAATTATGAAAGGCATCCCAGCAATGAACATTCCGTTCTGTATCTATATCTCCATCATCTATGTACATATGTCTATATATATATATATATATATATATATATATATATATATATATATATATATATGTATATATATATATATACATATATATATATATATATATATATATATATATATATATATATATATATATATATATATATATATATGTATATATATATATATACATATATATATATATATATATATATATATATATATATATATATATATATATATATATATATATATATATATATATATATATATGTATATATATATATATACATATATATATATACATATATATATATATATATATATATATATATATATATATATGTATATATATATATGTATGTAAGTATGTATATATATATATATGTACCCCCCCCACATATATATATATATATATATATATATATATATATATATATATATATATATATATATGTATATATATATGTACACACATATATAAATATATATATATATATGTATATGTATGTAAGTATGTATATATATATATGTACACAAACACACACATATATATATATATATATATATATATATATATATATACATATATATATATATATACATATATATATATATATATATATATATATATATATATATATATATATATGAATGAATATATGAATTTATTCTTTCATTCTTTTACTTGTTTCAGTCATTTGACTGCGGCCATGCTTCAGCACTGCCTTTAGTCGAGCAAATCGACCCCGGGACTTATTCTTTGTAAGCCTAATACTTATTCTATCAGTTTTGTTTTGCTGAACCGCTAAGTTACGGGGACGTAAACACACCAGCATCACTTGTCAAGCGATGTTGTGGGGGGGACAAACACACACACACACACACACACATATACTTAAAGCAGCAAAGGTTTCACAAAACTGTTACTCAGAGGTTCACGTTCCAGTTCGTCGGGCAGCTGTGGACTTTGCATCACAAATGTCCGACGAACGAAAACGTGAAACTCTGAGTAACAGTTTTGTGATGATTTTGCAGCTTTAATAAAAGTATATTACTCTACCTTTGGTATTCGAGTACTAGTTTTTCCACATTGTTTGACACTCATGCACTCACCTGTGTGTGTGTGTGTGTGTGTGTGTGTGTGTGTGTGTGTGTGTGTGTGTGTGTGTATACGACCAGCTTCTTTCAGCTTCCGTTTAATCAAATCCACTCACAAGGCTTTCGAGGCTACATCGTAGAAGACACATACTCCAGGTGCCACGCAGTGGTATTGAACCCGGAACCGTCTGGTTGGGAAGCAAACTTCTTACCACATCATCCAATGTTTCGCTCTCTCTCTCTCTCTCTCCCTCTCTCCCTGCCCCTTTCTTTCTTTCTTTCTCTTTCTCTC
>NC_142941.1:61250199-61262699 GCF_046866305.1 Octopus bimaculoides
TGTGTGTGTATGTTTGTATGCATGTATGTATATACAGTTACACACATCGGGTTGTGTGTAGGGGCTTAATGAGATGCATATATATAAGTACACATACATACATACATACATACATACATACGTACGTACGTACGTACATACATATATGTGTGTGTGTATGCGCGTATATATATATATATATATATATATATATATATATATATATATATATATATATATATATATACATACATACATATATATATGTGTGTGTATGTGTATTCTTATTCTTCTTTTATTCTTTTATATTTTTCAGTCATTTTGACTGCAGCCATGCTGGAGCACCGCCTTTAGTCGAACCGATCGACCCCATGACTTACTCTTTCTAAGCCTAGTACTTATCCTATCGGTCTATTTTGCCGAACCGCTAAGTTATGAGGACATAAATACACCAACATCGCTTGTCAAGCGAAGGTAGGGGGACAAACACCGACACAAATAACAAACACACACATACATACATACATACATACATACACACACACACACACACACATATATATATATATATATATATATATATATATATATATATATATATATATATATATATATATATATATATATATATATATATATATATGGGATTATCCCACAAAACCAGATCATTGATTCTGATGTATACTTTCATCAGCTGGCTAATTTGAAGCCCAAAAATTGAGGCCGGAGATTGTCAACAGGATAGGAGAAGTGTTCCAACAAGACAATACCCGACCACATGTGTCTCTGGCTACCCGAAGAAAGTTACATGAACTTGGCTGGGATCTCTTACACCATCCACCAGATTCTCTTGATACTGCGCTATCCGACTACAACTTGTTTGTGTCTTTACAGAATTCATTGCAAGGAAAAATATTTAGCGATTTAGATGGAGTCAAAATGCATCTAGATAACTTTTTTCTTCAAAACTAGTCAAATTTTATTCTGATGGAATATTTAAATTGCTTGATAGATAGACAAAGGTCGTTAATAATAATCCTTTCTACTATAGGCACAAGGCCTGGATTTAGTGGGGAGGGGGCAGTTGATTACAGCAATATATGTGTGTGTATACACATATATATATATATATTTATATATGTGCCCCAGCATGGCCACAGCTCATGAGCTGAAAAATGATAAAATGAAAAATGATATATACATACATAAATATATATATATATATACATGCATATACATATACATATATACATACATATACATTTATATATATATATATATATATATATATATATATATATATGTATGTATGTATGTGTGTGTTAGTTATTTGTTATTTGTTATATATATTTGCTATATATATATATATATATATATATATATATATGTGTGTGTGTGTGTGTGTGTGTGTCTGTGTATGTATGTATGTATATATTCACAGAAACCTGTATGTATACGAGTGTGTGTATGTGTATGCATACATAATACATACATCGACAAAGATAGCATCTTCTGGAACCGTAAGTGCAGAGTGAGAGACGCCTTTAAACAATGAACCGATGTATTTTATAAGTTTTTTTGTATAGCAAAGCAAACAAAACATATTCAACACGACAACAGCTTAAAAATATAATACTAACTACGCCACAAATATAGTCAAACTGAGAAGAAAAAAAATTGAAGAAAAACCGCGAACACAAAACAGTAGCGAAACACAACAAAACTAAATTGAAACATGTGTTAAGAAGTTCGCTTGTCAGCGGCATGTTTCCTGGTTCAGTCCAATTTTGTGAAACCTTAAGCAAGTGTTTCTAGTATAACCATGGGCTTGTGTATGGATTTGATAAACAGAAACTGAAAGAAGCCGGTCGCATATATATATATATATATATATATATATATATATATGATATATGTGTGTGCGCGTGTGTGTGTGTATCTTCTGTTTTTCTTTTATCAGTTTCATTCATTTGACTGCGGCCATGCTGGAGCACTGTCTTTAATCGAACCAATCGACCCCAGGACTTATTCTTTATAAGCCTAGTCTCTTTTTCCTGAACCGCTAGGTTACGGAGAAGTAAGCATACCAGCATCGGTTGTTAAGTGATGGTGTGGGAACAAACACAGATACACACACACACACACACACACACACACATATATATATAAGACGGACTTCCTTTAGTTTCCGTCTACCAAATCAGCCCGAGGCTTTAGTAGAAGATACCTGCCCAAGGTGCCACGCATGTGGTTGATAAGCAAACCACTTACCACACAGCACTCCCGCGCCTTTATATATGTATATATATACATATATATATATATATATATATATATATATATATATATATATATATATATATATATATATATATATATATAAAGGAATACAAAAAATGGGACAAGAACGCAAAACATCCAGACAGATGATACAAAAAAAGGACAAGAAAAAACACGGACGGGTCATTTGAAGTTTTCTTTCCTCAGTCGAGTTCCAGATTATCTTTACAATTTCGGCTGGTTATATTCGAAATTGCTCCAGTCTGGCCAGCCCCAAGGAAAAACTAAGCTAAGAGCACTAGATTCCTTGGAAGAAAGCAACGAATGTATACGAAAACAAGGACGGAAAAAAAACGGAGAAATGTTACACAAATACAAATGCCAATAACAGGACATTAACAACAGATGTCTTTCGACTAAGGACGAATTAAATTAAGCTGGCGTGTGTGGAAGTGAAGCCTTACGGCAGGGACATAAGAGATAACAGGCATGGGGAGGAATATAGATGTTGCATGAATGGTAGTCGAACCAAGAAAGAAAGGTCAGGCTTGGCCAAACACCGGTCACGTGGAGAGAGAGGAGAGAGCTAGAGGCAGAGGGACAGAAGAATTGGGGAGGGACGAGAAAAAAGAAAAGGGACAAAGTGAAGTGAAAGAGGAGGGAAGGTGAGATGGGTCACAGACACCCCCCACACACATACACATTCACACACACACACGCACACACATAGATACATGCGACTGGTTCTTTTCAGCTTTCGTCTACCAAATCCACTTTCAAGGTTTTGATTGGCTCGAGGCTATAGTAGAAGATACTTGCCGAAGGTGTCACGCAGTGAAACTGAACCCGGAACGATGTGAATGGGAAGCAAGCTTCTTACCACATAGCCACGCCTGCGCCTAATGTACCCTGAAAAATACACCCGGAATTTCATGTCTGGTTAGTCATTTATGATAAGTCTGTTCCATCAGATTAATCTTGATTTTAAATAATAGCAGCAACAACAACGATAACATACGACAGAGTGGAGATTCAACGTGTTTGTTCGACCTGCTAGAAAAAGCAGCCAAATCTCCCCACCCCCAAAATGACTCTTGTAAACACGAAAGATAAAGTCGTCTTAATAAGTTAATGACTGAAAACAGATTGGCATGGTCACGGCCAGAATACCGTTGATCACAGGATTGTTGGATCACGGTTAACCTAGGGCTAACCAACAACCTTCTCCGAATTATCTTCTTGAATCATACCGACTCATAAGGGCCGGTTTCCCGGTTTCCATGGCGCATAAATTCCCCACCTGGACGGGACTCCGGTCCAACGCAGCGTTACTCATTTTTGTCACCTGAGTGGACTGGAGCAACGTGAAATGAAGTGTTTTGCTCAAGAACACAATACATCGCCCGGTCCAGTAATCATGAGTCAAACGCTATAACCACTAAGCCACGCGCCTCAATAATCAACAACTGACATACAGGACTGATACTGGACAGCGGAGGAAATGTAACTTGCCATGCAGGATGTCCGTTTGCATCGCCACCCGGTACGTTTAATGAGAAGACGCTGGGGGTAGGTAAAGGCTATGGTCTTTCTCCACCCTGTGGGGAGGGGGGAGCGGAAGAACGTGGTATATACAGGACAATGGATGTATAAATAGTGACTTTTGTTATTGGGCCAAAATAGCACACTTTCTATGTAATTGGTCTGGACTGGTCGGTCGGTCGGTCGGTCGGTCGGTCGGTCTGTAGCAGCGGACCACAACCAGCACAACCATCGCAGCACTATCGCCGCAGGCACAATCGTTGACATCATCATCATCATCATCATCATCATCAGCAGCAGCAGCAGCAGCAGCAGCAGAAGCAGCAGCAATAAGCAATTATAACTTCATCAGCTTCAGCTTCATCGTCATCGTCATGAACATGATCGTTATCATCATCATCATCATCATCGACGTGGTCGTCACAATCACCACCTCCACTATTACCTCCTCCACCACAACCACCACCACCACCACTACTATTACCACCACTACCACCATCATCATAATCGTCATCATCCACCACCACCACCATAGTCATCATCACTATCATCATCATCATAACCACTACTACCACCACCACCACCACCCCCCACCAACACCACCACCACTACCACTACCACCACCAACGTCACCACCACTACTAATAACTCTGTCATCATTATCACAATCGTCATCATAATGGTGATGGTCGTCAAGGCCGTCATCATCACCATCATCATCAACATCATCATCAGCGTCATCGTCACAAACATCCTCATCATCACCACCATCATCATCATCATCATCATCAACATCATGACAATCACCATCATCATCATCATCGTCATCATCGTCAGCATCGGCATCATCACTACCATCATCATCATCATCATCGCCGCCGCCGCCGCCGTCGTCGTCGTCGTCGTGGTCGTCATCCTCCACTTGATGCTATTTCTTGAAAAAAAAAAAAAAGAAGTTTGTTTCTTCCCGTTTCATTAATGAATATTCATAAGCAGTTAATTATATATTCATCAGCCTCATTATTATTCATGACATTCTCCGCCATCTTCTAATCTCTCGCTACCACTCCATTGGATATTCATCTCTTTTTACTTAGCAGTCCTCCATTTTGTTGGCTTCTTCTTGTGCTTGTTGTTGTTGTTGCTGTTGTTGCTGTTGTTGCTGTAGTAGAGTGGTTGATGGATGCGTGGGTGTAGATGCATTATGCATAGTCTTTGGAGTATAAATATATATATAAATGTTGTGTGTGTGAGTCTGTGTGTATGCGTGTGAATATAGCTACACACCTATACTCATAGTTATATATGCAAATACACACATATACATATATTCATATATATATATATATATATATATATATATATATATATATATATATATACATATACATATATATATGTATATATATAGATACATACATACATACATACATGCATACATACATAAATATATATGTATGAATCTATGCATGTATGTTTATATGTATATACACATATCTATATACATATATATTTATGTATATAAGTATGTGCGCGTGATTATGTATGAGCGTGTATATGTATCTATAAATATGAACTAATATATATATATATATATATATATATATATATACACACACACACATATATATACACGGGTACATACATATATATACATATATATATATATTTATGGATATATATATATATTTATATGCTTACATGTATGCCTCTATCTATATAAATATTTTGATGCATATCTATATACTCACATACACGTGTGTGTGTGTGTATGTGTATGTGTGTATGTGTGTATGTGTGTGTGTGTGTGTGTGCGTGCGTGCGTGTGTGTGTGTGTTTGTGTGTGTGTGTGTGTGTGTGTGTGTGTGTGTGTGTGTGTGTGTGTGTGTGTGTAACATGTGTATACATAACCTTGTTAATGAATGCTCTAAGTCCTCTATGAATCTATTTCTTTATATAATTGCTGCTAAGCCATTTCTGCAGTGCAGAGACATTAAATTATCTTCGTACGAGTAATTTGCTGTACGAGCCGAGACTCGTGTGAATTTTTGTCTTGAAGTACGAGCAGAAATCCACAAGATTTGCATCATCTTGAAGAAGCTATTTGCACCATCTTGAAGAAGAAAGGACGAAATCAAGGCCGTTACAACAGCAAAGGGTGTCTCCAAGCTATCTAAGCAACGCACATCTGTCCACGAAAGGATGGAAAAATTGCTTCTTCCGTGGATCAATGAAAAGCACCTCGCAGGGGATACAATCACAGAGACCATCATTTGCAAGAAAGCACGAGCGCTGTATGGGTATCTACTGAAGCAGAATCCTGGAACATCAACTCGTGCACGCTCTCCCAACAGGCGAGGTCTCCGCCCGCTCAGTTCACGTGTTTATCTCGTTGTGACAGCATCTCTGTTGTGTTTTTGTTTAGTTCTTTTTTAAAGCCCTTAAAGAATTATTTTTGAGAGGTTTTGCGGGGCTGGAACGGATTAATTATATTTTAGTTAATTTCAATGGGGAAAATTGGTTTGTAAAACGAGTAAATCGTAAGACGAGCTCGGTCACGGAACGAATTAAACTCGTACTGCGAGGTATCACTGTACTTCATAATGTGTGTTCGATGTTGTAAACATCCGTAAACTTTTCGTAGAAAAACACCTATTTAATAATGTGCGCAGTCTGACATTGAAATATATTGTGAGAAACAGCAGAATCTACACTACAAGGTATTACACAATATATCTCTTAAAATCTTGTGACATTGGTAGCAATGTTTCGCATTCGTAATTTCTTCAGGAGAAATAAAAAAACATTTTTTTTTTAGGAACACTGCCGCCATATATAGCCTTCAGAATGACGTAAGACGTTCATGGTGGAATGAAATGGATATTCATTTTATCATATACCGGAGGGACGAAAATTACATTTAAACAAAAGATATATAGACGTAAAGTATACTTAAGAATTCTCTCGCATATATGTGTGTGTGTATATATATATATATATATATATATATATATATATATATATATATATATATATATATATATATATATATATATATATATATATATGTATATATATATAGTGTGCAACAGTAAATAATTAACAATTTTATGTGGTCTACTTCAGTCGCATTATACAATCAATGTTGCAATTATTTGAAACATATATGTTTCGTACGGAGTGCTTGATGTTGTAAACAATCGTAAATATTCTGTAGATAATAGTGTTAAGTCAATCATGTGCGTAGCCATGCATGCAAATATACGGCGAAATAACTTCGTCTGTATAACTTAGACGTTAAACAAAACACCGCCGCCATAAGAAACACTACATACGTACATGTATGCATACGTACATACATACACACATGCATACGTACGTACATACGTACATACGTACATACGTACATACGTACAAACATACATACATACATACATTCGTGTGCGCTGTGCATGTGTGTGTGTATATATATATATATATATATATATATATATATATATATATATATATATATATATGTATATATATTTGTATGTATATACATACTTACATACACACACAGACATAAATATATACACTCCCACGCGTGCACATATCTATCTTTGTTTTGTGAATACTAGTATTATTCCATTTTGCATGTATATCTTTACATGATGTATATTAGATTACACCATTTTAACTATTATATATATATATATATATATATATATATATATATATATATATATATATATATATATACGCGTATATATACATATATATATGCGTATATATATGTATATGTATATATATATATGTATATACATATATATGTTAATACGTATATGTATGTGTATGTATGGATGCATATACATATATATATATATATATACATGTATCTCTCTCTCTCTCTCTCTCTCTCTCTCTCTCTCTCTCTCTCTCTCTCTCTCTATATATATATATATATATATATATGCATGTATGCATGTATGCATGTATGTATGTATGTATGTATGTATGCATGTATGTATGTATGTATGAATGTATGCATGTATGAATGTATGCATGTATGTATGTATGTATGTATGTATGTATGTATGCATGTATGTATGTATGTATGTATGTATGTATGTATGTATGCATGTATGTATGTATGTATGTATGTATGTATGTATGTATGCATGTATGTATGTATGTATGCATGTATGTATGTATGTATGTATGTATGTATGCATGTATGTATGTATGCATGTATGTATGTATGTATGTATGCATGTATGTATGTATGTATGTATGTATGTATGCATGTATGTATGTATGTATGCATGTATGTATGTATGAATGTATGTATGTATGTATGTATGCGTGTATGTATGTATGTATGTATGTATGTATGTATGTATGTATGCATGTATGTATGTATGTATGCATGTATGTATGTATGAATGTATGTATGTATGTATGTATGCGTGTATGTATGTATGTATGTATGTATGTATGTATGTATGTATGTATGTATGCATGTATATTCATGCATAATAGCACACAGACTGATATATGTTTGCAGGTATTCATATATGCATGCCTATAGCAGCATTGTCGTCAATGCAGTTTAATCATGAGACATCGTTATTTTTAATCGAATACATGTGTGTGTGTGTGTGTGTGTGTCTTCCTTGTTTTACTTGCTTTAACCACAAAACTGCGGCCATGCTGGGGCATGGCCTTGAAAAATTTCTGGTCGAAAGAATCAACCCTAGTACTTGTCTTGTTCTTAAGTCACCACTTATTCTATCGTTTTTTTTTTTTTTTTGCTTAACTGCTAAGTTGCAATGACATAGCATACCAACACAGTAAGTGAATGTAGTATGTTGGCACAGAAAGAATACAGTAAAAGAAGAAGATATGGAGCAACAAAAAATATAATGCTGAATCTTACTGGATAGAACGTGAGAAAGTGAAACTGGATGAAGCTGAAGAGCAGAAATGAGAAGCAATAAGAGTAGAAGAGCTAAGATGTGTTCTTAGAATGTCTCATGAATGGAAAACCCCAGGTCCAGACCGGATCTTTAACTTATGGTTGAATTGTTTGACAGAAGTACACCAACATTTTGCCGCATCCCTAACTGATCTCATCCAGAACTCAGAGCAAATACCTGCCTGGCTGACCGAAGGAATAACATACCCTTTTTTTTTTTGTACAAAAAACTGAAGACACGAAAAATCCAAAGAACCACCGACAATAACATGTCTCAACATCACCTACAAGATCTTCACATCGATACTAACTGAAAGAATATGCACTTTCCTGGAACAGAACTCTATCCTTCCCCAAGGTCAAAAAGGTTGTACAAGGATTTCTTATGGATGCAAAGATCAATTAGTTATAAATAAAATGATTGTAGAGAATTGCCGGAGCAAAAAGAAGAACTTGAGTATGGCATGGATAGACTAGAGGAAAGCGTTTGGTAGTGTCCCACATAATTGGCTACTCAAGGCCCTTGAGATATATAAGATCTCTCCTGTCATCTCCAAATTCTTACGAGGTAGCATGGCCAAGTGGAATACACATCTTCTAAACCATTGTAATGGGATGAGTCAATCTAACAATATCAAAATGAGGCATCTTTCAAGGTGAATCTCTCTTCCCATTACTCTTTTGCATGGCACTGATCCCACTCTCAAATGAACTGAGTAACACCAGGTGTGGGTTCAAAATGTATAATATCATAGTAAACCATCTATTTTATATGGACGATATGAAGCTGTTTGCTAGAAATGACGAAGAGCTAGTAGGGCTGTTAACAACTGCTAAAGAGTTCAGCAATGACATCGGGATGGATTTTGGCCTTGATAAGTGTGCTAAAGCAACTTTTGTTAGATGCAAGCTCAAACAAACAGCCTCCATTAAATTAGATCCGGACACTACTATCAAGGAGCTTGACCCACAAGAAAGCTATAAATACCTAGAGATAAACGAAGGAAATGGTATACAACATGCTTCTATGAAGGAAAAAATAAGAAAGTAGTATTACGGGAGAGTAAGACCCATACTAAAAACTGAACTCGGCTCTAAAAATCGCATCGAAGCTACTAACACCCTGTCACTTCCAGTAGTCCAATATAATTTTAACATCATTAACTGGAATCTTACAGAGCTCCAACGCCTGGACAGGAAGACAAGAAAACTACCAGCATCTAAGAACACGCACCACCTAAAACCAGACGTTGATTGCCTGTACCTACCTGGAAGTAATGAGGGAAAAGGAATGATGCAGATAGAACTGTGCTATAAGACCTCCACAATAGCAATGAACAGGTACTTATCTAGTACTGTGGACCGGATGCTGAGGCTTGTGTGCAAACACGAAGGCTGCAAAAAATCACATTCTATTGTCAAGGAAGCTTGCAAATTCGCAAGGGAACTTGGCATTACTTCTGAATTAGATGAAGAGTCTGAAACCACTGCCACCAAACAAGCAAAACGGATCAAACAGACTGCAAAAAAGAACGGGCAGAAACAAACTGAGGAGCGGTGGAACCAGAAGCCTCTGCATGGACGGTATATACTTCGAAGTTGAAATGCTTATGTGGACCAAGCAACAACCCATCGGTGGCTGAGAAGCTCAGGACTGAAAGCAGAGACAGAAAGTTTCGCCCTCGGTAAAATATGAACTCAGAACGTAAAGACAGAGGGAATACAGCTAAGCATTTCGCCCGGCGTGCTAACGTTTCTGCCAGCTCGCCGCCTTGAAAGGCAAATAATATATTTATTTCTTTATTGTCCAAAGGGGGCTAAACATAGAAGAGACAAACAAGGACGGACAAAGGGATTTAGTCGATTACATCGACCCCAATGCGTAACTGGTGCTTATTTAATCGACCCCGAAAGGATGAAAGGTAAAGTCGACATCAGATTCTTTAATTTACGAGATAAAGTAATTGTTTGATCGTAATCAAAATTCAGAGTTGCATCGATACACCAAAATTGGAAGCAATCTGAGCAAAATTAAAGGGGGCTTATTCTGTGAATCAGTTTAGCTAGATCCGCAGTATTTTGTCCGGGTCTGCGTTAAGAATTCAAATTCGCCAAGGTGTATTTAGGTGGAAACTTAACCTGTTGCTCAGTTTAACAACACTATAACATAGAAGCTTGATTGCTTTTATCGAAGTCCCACTTTGTTGCAAGTATTCTGGCCAGGCTTCCGGTTTGAGGATATATTACCCGCTCCATCTTATCAGCCTCGGATGCCGTGTAAAGGGTCATGGGCTCACCGTGGAGCACAGGAATTGTGGGACACCAGGTGAGTGGATTGGAGCAACGTGAAATAAGGTGTTTTTTTCAAGAACACAACGCATCGCCCATTTCAAGAATCGAAACCACAATCTTATGATCATGAACCCAATACTCTAACCACTAAGCCACGCGCCTCCACTGTAACACAACACCGCTACTATCTTCTATACCGCAACCACCAACCATCACTACTACTACTACTACTACTACTACTACTCCTACCACCACCACCACCACCACCACCACCACCACCACCACCACTACTACTACTACTACTACTACACCACCACCACCATCACCACCACCACTACTACTACTACTACTACTACCACCACCACCACCACCACCACCACCACCACCACCACCACTACTACTACTACTACTACTACTACTACTACTACACTGCCACCACCATCAAAACTAACACCACCAGGACCATCACCGTCCTCTGATATTCAAAGAGGTTGTGTGTGAGTTTTGCTATTTCTGGCAGGTTGAGCCACCGTGTAAGGGCTCCTTCATTGAATTGATCTCAAACCAACTATCACCTCTCACCTCTCCCACTCTCTCTCTCTCTCTCTCTCTCTCTCTCTCTCTCTCTCAAGTTCTCATCGTCTTCGGTGACTTCAGTGCATACAACTCTTGACACTCAATTCACTCTCAACGTCATCGCTGACCGACCCCGAGGCCAAAATGTCTACCCTCTTAACTTCTGCACTAGTTTACTCTCTCTCTCTCTCTCTCTCTCCGTCTCTGTCTCTGTCTCTCTCTCTCTCTCTCTCTCTCTCTCTCTATATATATATATATATATATATATATACATTTATATATATACCAATCTCTCTCTCTCTCTCTCTCTCTCGCTCTGTCTATCTATCAACCTACCAATCTCTCTCTCTCTCTCTGTCTATCTATCCATCTATCTACCAATCTCTCTCTATTTCTCTCTCTCCCTATCTATCTGTCTATTTATCTATCTACCAATCTCTCTCTATCAATCTTTCTCTATCAAGCTCTCTCTATCAATCTCTCTCTCTCTCTCTCTCTCTCTCTATCTCTCTCTCTCTATCTATCTACCTATCTATCTATCCATCATTTATCTATCTACCAATCTCTCTCTATTTCTCTCTCTCTCTCTCCCTCTCTCTCTCTCCCTCCCTCTCTCTCTCTCTCTCTCTCTCTCTCTCTCTATCTATCTATCTATCTATCTATCTATACTCGTGACAATGACGACGCCTTACCGTTGGCTGTACACTGGCTACTACTCTTGACCCGAGCCAACGATATTGTCGCTATTTGATCACTCGACATGGTTAAAATAGCAGCCAAGTCCCTCTCAAGCTACGCCACACCCTACCAAATAAGGAAACAGAAAGGACATTCTGGTTATTGAGTGCGTGTGAATGCGCGTGAGTGCCTACGT
>NC_142941.1:61267699-61272699 GCF_046866305.1 Octopus bimaculoides
GGGTCATTAGACCAGAACGAGGGTAAAATAGCGAACGCTGGAGAAATATTCTCTTTGACAAGAGAAAAGATAGAAGACAGAGACAGATGGGATACGTGCAGTCTCTACGACAACCGTGCAGTAAATATCGAAACGTCAGGTAAGAATAGAGGCAGCTGATGAAGGAATATTCCAAGTGGCTTTCCGTTTTCCTATGTGTTCGTTCCGTTGTCTGTAGTTCATTGTTCTAACGTCCTGTACCCTGATATGCATATATATACACATGTAGATGTAAGTATGTACATATATGTGTGTATACATGTATATATATTCTTTGTATTATATATATATATATATATATATATATATATATATATATATAATATTGCACATTGCTTTCTATATCTATCTATCTATATATATATTTTTTTATAAGGGCATTACTATATAATAACGCCTCACGCCATGAGGGACTCTAAGGTCAGACTACTATAAAAAGCACATTTTTACCGAATGCGAGGAAATGCAACTCTCAAAGCCAACCCCTCAAAAAAACGAACTTAATTATGGATCATGATTTCGTAGTTATTGTAGTATTATACAACTTCTACTCGTCAGTATAATATGGTCCAGAAAAATAGAAATAAACAGTGAATCAACATACCAAACGAACACCATGTATCCAGCATAGCATATAGACGACTGTTCATCGCTATGTCCCTATGTAAGTGGCGGGAATTTCGAATTGCATCTCGGTAAATATGCCTCTTACTCAGAATAAATTCAGCACTGAATATATTCTGGTAATATATTTAAATTCAATAATAGGACGAATTCTTTTAAGAATTCCCGCCACTTACATAGGGAAATAGTGATGAACAGTCGTCTATATGCTATGCTGGATACATGGTGTTCGTTTGGTATGTTGATTCACTGTTTATTTCTATTTTTCTGGACCATATTATACTGACGAGTAGAAGTTGTATAATACTACAATAACTACGAAATCATGATCCATAATTAAGTTTGTTTTTTTGAGGGGTTGGCTTTGAGAGTTGCATTTCCTCGCATTCGGTAAAAATGTGCTTTTTTATAGTAGTCTGACCTTAGAGTCCCTCATGGCGTGAGGCGTTATTATATAGTAATGCCCTTATATAAATATAAATATATATTTCGGGAATAAATGATGGATTTTTTCCCTTATGAGGTTTTTTTCACTCTAGCTACTTGATAAATTCTTGTAAAAGAATTCGTCCTATTATTGAATTTAAATTTTATATATATATATATATATATATATATATATATATATATATATATATATATATATATATATATATATATATATATATATATATATATATATATAGATAGATAGATACATACATACATACATACATATATATATACATACATACATATATACATACATACATATATATATATATGTGTGTGTGTGTGTGTGCATATATATATGCATACGTATTTGTTTGCATATGAGCGCCCGTGGTCTGTGTGTGTGTGTGTGTGTGTGAGTGTGTGTGTGTGTGCGTGCGCATTTGTGTATGAGTAAACTCTTATCCATGCAAACGCATTGATACACAGCACACACGTAACACACACACATCACACATACCTGCAGACATCAGCATACAATGGTACGCAGAAGCGATGACGAAGTATGGCAGAACTGGAAACGTGAATGAGTACAAATAATGAGTGGTTCACAGAGGTATCTATAACGGGCAGCAAGTGTTGTTACGCAAGGTGGAGGGGGGGGGATAATATTGGTGGTGGTGGTCGTGGCAGTAGTCGTCGTATTTGTCATCGTCGTCGAGACAGTAGAAGTAGGACGGTGGGCTAGGCGGTAAGGATTGTCAGCGATTGTAGAAATGGTGAGTTACTTACTGGTGGTGGTGGTGGTGGTAGATGTGGTAGAGGAATGAGGAATGGGTGGTAGTAGTCATGGGGGTGAAAGTGTCTTCGTTTCTGAAGTAGTTTTTGTGATAGTATGGTGATGGTTGTAGCGGTGGTGGTTGTAGTGGTGGTGGTTGTAGTGGTAGTGGTGGTGGTGGTGGTGGTGGTGTTGGTGGTGGTGGTTGTAGTGGTGGTGGTTGTAGTGGTGGTGGTTATGGTGGGGGTTGTAGTGGTGGTGGTTGTAGTGGTGGTGGTTGTAGTGGTGGTGGTGGTAGTGGTGGTGGTGGCAGTGGTGGTTATGGTGGTGGTGGTGGTTGTAGTGGTGGTGGTTGTAGTGGTGGTGGTTGTAGTGGTGGTGGTGGTAGTGGTGGTGGTGGCAGTGGTGGTTATGGTGGTGGTGGTGGTGGTGAGGGGGTAGTGAAGGCGGTGGTGATAGTGAAGGTGTTGTTGTTGATATTGGTGGTGGTGGTAGTGTTGTTGGTGTTGGTGGTGGTGGTGGCCGCCGTCGCGAGCACACACACCAGTCCAAGTCTTATTCAACAGAGACACAGTCAAACCCATAAGAGAAACCTCGTCTTTACACAGACACACCTCAATAGTCAGCCGACAACTTCAAAGGGTTGCTATTCAATGACTGGTATACAATGAGGTGCAAGGTGGGGGAGGCGCAGCGGGTTAGTTAGTTGGTTGTTGGGGGCGGGGTGAGTGGGGAAAGAAGATCTTAGTGGTGAGGTGGTTGTTATTGGAGTGTTGTTTTGTTGGTTGTGGATTTTGTTGGCCCTGGATTTTGGTTGTTGTTATAGTTCTGCTGATGATGGTCATTATTGTTGTTATTGTTCTCTTGTTGTTGTTGTTGTTGTAGTGGTGGTAGTGGAGGTGGTGGTGGTGATTTTGTTTATGGCGGTTTGATTGTTGTTTTTGTTGCTGCTATCGTAGTATTTTCTTTTTTTTTTTTTTGAGTGGGTAGTAGACTTAGAGGCGCAAGCATGTCTGTGTGGTTAAGAAAGTTCGCTTTCCAGCCACCAGGTTTCGAGTTCAGATCCATTGTGCGGTACCTCTGCTACAGTCCCGGACAGACCAATGCCTTCTAAGTGAATTAAGTAGACGGAGACTGTGTAGAAGCCCATGATATGTGTGTGTGTGTGAGTGAGGCGGAGGGTTGTGTGTGTCTTTGTGTTTGTCCACACCACCGCTTGACAACCAGTATTGGTTTGTTAACGTTCCGTAACTTAGCAGTTCGGCAAACGTGTCTGATAGAGTAAGTACCAAACTTAAGAATTGGTACCGAGGTCGACTTGTTTGACTAAAACCTTTCAAGGTGGTGATCCAGAATGGCCACAGTTCAACGACTGAAACAAGTAAAAGATAAACCAAAAACAGTTCAGTTGTGAGCATCCTGCCATTTTCCCACGTGACTTATCCATTCGCCAGCGATGGAGAAACAACGTTTTATGATCCCTAATTTTTTTTTCAGGGCCACGAAGAATGATGGAAGGAAGGAAAGGAATTATTCTCAGACCAAAAATCTTGTCGGAAAGCTTGCAACAGAGTGGAGCAACGTGAAATAAAGTGCCTAGCTCAAGGAGACAACGCACACGCAAGCACACACATACACACACACGCGCGCTAATACACCATAATATTTATACATAATAGTATGATATTATGGGAAAGTGCAGCATTGACAACAAAACATTTGCGGAGTAAGTGATGGGCTAATTCGACTAAGAAACATGTTATGCGTCTGTTTGGAGTATTTCAGGCCCTAACCTGTCATGGGAAATTGGAGGTGGGGGGTTATGTGATTTTTGAACGCACCAAAAGATTAAGATTATTAACCCCACAGAGAGAGGAAAGAAGAGAGACAGCGTAGCTGACTGTCATCCTGTACTCCCCTTGTTGCTAGCGAAATGGCATATGCCGGCTGTGTGAGCAACTGGTTGTTTTAATGGGTAACAAACAGGACATTAAAGATTACAAAAATAGCGATTCTCACTTTGAAACTAACGATTTTGAAAATCTTTTTAGATTACGGAACGCCCAGCTCTCTCGTGTATCCATGTTTAAAATTTCAGCGCGACCGGATGAGCAATACTCGAATTATAAGCGTACAAACAGACAGACAGACGGAACGGATTTTATATATTAAGATACACGAGTACCGATCAATAAGTATCTGGAGTGTTGCCTTAGTAACGAAGTTAAAGCACGCAAAGTGAGGCTGAAGATTTGCGTATGAGAAGTGTGTCTGCCAAGTTTGTGCCAAAACTGCTTTCAACTGACCAAAAAGACACTCGGGTTTCAGTGGCATAAGATCTCCTTGATTGTGTCGAGAACGATGACAACTTTTTGAAAGCTTTGCGTAGGCCTCTGAGCAGGTATCGCCAAGCTTTTGGCAAAATATGATGCAGGTTCTATGCTCATCTTTGTCATAGTCAATGCGATTATCACACGCTACACACGTTCCTTCCAAGCACTGCTGTAAACAGCAGAAGTGAGCTAGAACGTTAAAATTTACTGTGGATGCACAG
Organism: Octopus bimaculoides; assembly: GCF_046866305.1. Taxonomy (NCBI): domain Eukaryota; kingdom Metazoa; phylum Mollusca; class Cephalopoda; order Octopoda; family Octopodidae; genus Octopus; species Octopus bimaculoides. Next base: position 61,272,127 of record NC_142941.1, read on the forward strand.
CAGAGGTCAAGATCAATCTGTGCCAAGAGGCTTCACTCTCCGTGTTTTAGCGTCGTTATTATAGCAACAGTCCGGATACTTATTGATCAGACACGTATATACCTGAACGTACATAAACACTCACACACATATACATGCATGTATACATATATGTATACATATATGGCTGTGTATTTATATACATATCCCTCTTTCTCTCTTTCTCTCTCTCTCTCTCTCTCTCTCTCTCTCTCTCACTGTGCATGTGCGTGCATACATACATACATACATACATACATACATACATACATATATTTATATGTACACATACACATACATACAAACATGCATATATCTATTCGCATACATATGCGCATGTACGTGCATATATATACATACATACATATATTTCTATGTACACATGCACATACATACAAACATGCATATATCTATTCGCATACATATGCGCATGTGCGTGCATATATATACATACATACATATATTTCTATGTACACAAGCACATACATACATACAAACATGCATATATCTATTAGCATACATATGTGCATGTGTGCGTGTGTATGTACATATCTA
>NC_142941.1:61277699-61282699 GCF_046866305.1 Octopus bimaculoides
AATTCACAAAAGAAATTACACAGTTTGCGCACGTACACACACACACACACACACACACACACACACACACACACGCACACACACATACAGATGCACCCCCTACACACACATAAAGGCAGACACAAACAGTATAAGGATACGTGATAAGGAAAAATAAGCGAAATTACCTCAATTTCTTCCAAGTCGGTGCGCGTGAGTTTATATGTGTGTGTGTGTACGCACACGCGCGAGTGTGCATACACATCTATATGCGTCTATTCATGCATATACATACATTCATATATGCATATATGTATGCATATCTTGTATATACGTAAATATGTAAATGTATTTCTTTTTGTGTATATGTATATTTTGTATATATTAATGAATGTATAGGCGTGGGCATAGATCTGTGGCTATGAATATTGCATTGCAACTACGGGGCTGCAGGTTCGATCGCATTGCGAGGCACGTTAGTCAACTGTCTTTTACTATATATACATACATACATACATACATACATACATACATATATATATATATATATATATATATATATATATATATATATGTACACACACTCATACATACATACGTACATACATAAATTCATACATATATATATATATATATATATATATATATATATATATATATATATATACTACCCTGTATGCTCTGTCTAAGTCAAAATGATTTTTTGTATTCCTCCTTTCTACTTGGAGAGTTTAGATTTAATTATAAAAATATGTCCTTCTGTTCAAATTTAATTTCATTAAATTTCAAAATTTCTATGTCTTTGTGCAACTGAAGATTGCTCTACATTTTATATTGTTCAATTAAATGGAGTCGCATGAAACGATCGTGCTGCATTACCTCTGGATACCCTCGTTGCTTATTGCGATCATATTTATATAATATATATATATATATATATATATATATGTGTGTATGTATGTGTGTATGTATGCATGTATGTATGTATGTATACGGTCGCTAGAAAAGCGGAAAATTCGTAAAATGCCGATTTATATTTTCACAAGATCTATTTGAGGTAAACAATGAGCGTCACAAAGCAATATCATATTAATGCTTGTTAGTTTTGCCTTCAAATTCTCTGCTTTCCTAGCGACCTCTTTGTAATTGTATGTATAAGAATCTGTGTGCCTGTGTGTGTATATGTGTGTGTGTGCCTGTGTGTGTGTATGTGTGTGTGTGTGTGCTTTGGATGTGCGAGCGTATGTTTATACCAGTCGCCAAAGAACAGTGCTATTATTTTGTATCCATTTCTGTCCGGTAAAGCAGGGTCGGGAGGGAGGGAGGGGGGGGGGGAAAAGGTTACAGTAGAAGACACCTGCCCAAAGGTGCCACGCAGTGGGACTGAACCCGGAACCATGTGGTTGGTAAGCAAGCTACTTACCACACGTCATTTTATATAAGGTGTGCAACTTTTTTGGTTCTTGGAATTACCTGAATTTCTCATTGGTAGCTGGTGCGAATCGCTACAAAACGATTCGCTTACTCTTTCTGGGTAGGGAAATATTTTCCGAAAATTTGTGAATTTTTTTGTAGGTTATTTTATTTAAGATGTGCACAGACACGCGTGCAGAGATATGTGTGCGTCGGTGTGTGTATGTGTGCGTGAGCGCAAGGGTGTGTACGCACGGGCGCGTACGTATGCATCTTTGCTTTTGGCTCGCCACCCTTTCACAACTGATGTTGTTTGTTCCAGTGAGTTAGCGGTTCAGCAAAATGATTTCGATAGAGTAAACGTCAGCCTTAAAATAAATACTGTGGCCGATTTGTTCGGCTCAACCCTTTGATCATGGTGTCCAATGACATTAAAATGTATATAGATACATATGTATGTATATATGATTGTGTATATATATATATGTATATATATATATATATGTACACACACACATATATATATATGTATGTATTCACATACATCATATCTATGTAAACAAATATATATACGCACACGCATTTATATATCTATTCACATGTGTATACATCAATACTTGTAAACAATCACACACACACACACACACATCCTACATGAACACACAGTCATGTCCATGCACACACCACGCATGTATAAAACCACACATATACACACATCATTTATGATATGATGGCTTGTATTCTTAGTGTCAGAGATAAACTTCGCCGTACAAGTGATATATATCTGTATTTACCGTAAGAGATATAGATTGATATATATATAAGCAATAATATCTTTCATTCTCTATAGAAATGCTTTACATGGTCATGTCATGTATAGATATGCACATGTACATACATGGATAAGCGGGATGCATGAATGCACGTATGTTTATATATGTACATGTACGTGTTTGTGTATGTGTGTGTATGTGTGTGTATGTGCACACAGACATGTATACATAAGTTTGTACATATATATATATATATATATATATATATATATATATATATATATATATTAATGCTTATCTATATATTAATTTATACATATCTTATACACACGCACACACATACACGCGCGCACGCGCACACACACACATATGCACGAATATATATATATGTGTGTGTGTGTGTGTGTGTGTGTGTGTGTGTGTGTGTGTGTGTGTGTGTGTGTGTGTGTGTGTATTCGCAGATATACATCTATTGTAATATATCTCTGGCAATATAGTCATGTTATATACAAACTCGCATATCTCTGTCTGATTCCCTCTTTCTCCTGCGTGCTCCCCCACTCTCTCTCTCTCTCTCTATATATATATATATATTTATATACATATATAAATTATATACAAATCACATACGCACACACGCAAATGCATGCATACATACGCGGCAACATACTGCGTACGTAGATAAACTTGAGCTGATATATCTACAATTTGACATATATGCATGTTTTTGTACACATTGGAGCTAACAATAAGATTGTTCTTCGAGATAAATAGTTTTAAGGAGGTGAACGGTTCGTTCAGTTGCCATTGGGGGTGAAGAGGACTTTGTAGGAACCTCCACAAAGCGCGTTGCTCGTCGCCAGACTCTTCGCTCTGACATTCCTGATTCTTACTTCTTTTTTCTTATTCTCTATCATCATCATCATCATCATCATCAGCATCACCATCATCATCATCAGCATCATCATCATCATAACCATCATTGTTGTCGTTGACGCTGTCGTCGTCGTCGTCGTCATCATCATCCTCGTTAAGATCATCCCCTACGATAACACTACTAGGCACCGCACACATCCTACGTAAAACATTTTCAATACAGTAAAAATATGAGAATCACAACAAACCACAACACATACCCGAGGCACATAGAGCTGCGCTCAGTAGTGCAGTAAAATGACGTGATAAAAATAAGACTACTGAATAATAATAATAATAATAATAATAGTAGTAGTAGTAGTAGTAGTAGTAGTAGTAGTAGTAGTAGTAGTAGTAGTAGTAGTAGTAATAATAATAATAATAATAATAATAATAATAATAATAATAATGATAATAATAATATATGTAATGTAGTACTAGCAGGTATAAATTTTACTGGATATATGTGTGAGTTTATTTGTTTCTATGTAAGTGCGTAATAGACAGAGAGGTAGAAACATAGTGACGCAGACAGAGATAGACGAAGAGAAAGTGAGAGAAAGAGAGAGAAAGAGAAAGAAAGAATGTTTTGTCTGGTGTGCGTGTGTGTGTGTATGTGTGTGTGTGTGTGTGTGTGTGTGTGTGTGTGTGTGTGTGTGTGTGTGTGTGCGTGTGCCTATCTCTGAAAGCCGTTAAAAATGTTGAGATAGTATATTAAAATTTTATATTTGCTTCGAAACAAGTGACATTAGAAGCTCTGGAAAATGTTAGAAAATGGAATTATACACAACAAAACAGCAACAACAATAAAGATAACGTCAACAAGAAAAATAAAATGAAATAAAAACGAATAGATAAACAAACTGAGATAGAAGAAAGGAAATAAAAAGAAGAGCGCAAGTAATTTAATAGAAAGTCATCGAAGGATAAATCACAAGATGGTGGAAACATTTCACTGAAATCTGAAAGCTTAGACGTTTAAAGTTGTTATTCCGCTTCCATCGTAGCAAATAATTCAATCTTATGGACAAGTGGAAACTGTACAAAGAGCAGCTTATTACTGCATAGTTAATCACAACTTCGTCTTGTAAAATATATATTATATTTTGATAGGCTGTCAAATGAAAGAAACAGACGACAGTAGTTTTCTCCGCCAGATCGAGGCAGTTAAATGTCGCCTGGACACGAGAATCTCACGAAACAACCAGGAATTATCTGGCTATTTATCTTACTCTAATTGACCCATTATTTCTGTTTTCCCATGTAAAAGCAATGCAAAATGTTGCCGAAATTTTGCTTTTATTTTTTAATATTTATATATCCACGGATGTGAATTTTTTTTTCTCTCTCTCTTTTACTCGTCTCCATATTTTCGAGATGTTTGGAGAGAAATCTTATAGAAGAATACAGAAATCCTATCATCATGTTGTCTTTACAAACCACAAGAATTATTCACGATTGGAAGGAAAAACCAGTCATTAGTTATCATATATATATATATATATATATATATATATATATATAAGCTAATGGATAAATGAAAAGAGATAAATTTCCTGTTGCAAATCTTCTGCTATCTGTCCTCTTTAATAATTATGTTGTAAGTAATGTATATTTGAAATATTCCAGAAAAGAAGTTTATGGAAGCGATTTTAACAAACAAGACAGTTTGATGAGAGATGAGTTGAAGTGGAGTAAAAACTGAAAAACTGGATTAGAAAGCTTCACTGTAAGGAGTATAATAGTTGTATCGCGCTAGAGTCACGTTAGTCACTTATATATATATATATATTAGCGTTCTACCTCAGATTCGCGTTTGGCCGTACGGCTTTTGAATGTTGTTTTCACTGTCCAATTTTTCCTGTCTTGGTTTGTGTTTGCCACCTTGGATTCCTCTGTGTAGTGGGTTGATCCACTACT
>NC_142941.1:61292699-61297699 GCF_046866305.1 Octopus bimaculoides
GCGCGCGTAATCACATAGCTTCGGATTCAGTCCCACTGCACAGCGCCTTGGGCAAGTGTCTTCCATTGCAGCCCCGCACCGAGTGAATGCAGCCGTGTGAGTGAATTCAAAGTGGCCATGCTGGGGCACCGCTTTGAAGGTGTCACAATCCAATGACAGAAACGCGTAAAAGATAGAAGCTGTAGGTGTGTGTGTACGTATATGTATGCATATATGATACCTACATAAATTTATATATATGTTTATCTCGAGATAAAGGCTATTATTGTTAATTTCTCATTGGGCTTTCTTGCTTAATTACGTCTGGTATCCGGAGTCGTGATTCTGAAGTTTTGCAAAGCATACGTTGCTATATATGGCTATGTATGTAGGTATGTGTCTGGATGAATGCGTGTACGCATGTGGTGTGTGTATGTGTGTGGCATTGATATTGATATTATATTATTTTCGTTCTTAATTTTGCATATCTCTGTATGCGTGTGTATGTACTTACGCACGTACGTATACAGAAATAGGTGTAGGTGTGTGGGTGTGTAAATAAATGCTTTGTGTGTGTATATTTGATCTGTGTGTGTGTGTGTAGGAGTTTATGTCGTTAAGTGTTTGATAGACAACCACTGTTTGAAACAAAAAACGGTGTTGAGTCGAAAATAGTGAATTAATCAGTAAATACAAATGGATAAAATATATCATATATATTACATAGACATTTCTGATGTAAGTACGTGTGTGTGTATGTGTGTGTGTGTGAATATATAAGTATATCTATCTACAATATATATGTATGTATATGTTTATGTGTATACATGCGTATACATACATGTATATATATATATATATATATATATATATATATATATATATATATATATATATATATATATATATATATATATATATATACATATATATATATATATATGCAAGTATTTATATATATATATTTGTATATTTATGTATATATATAAATACATGTATATATGTATGTATATGGATGTATACATATATAAATACACACACACATACACACACACATACACACACATACCCACACATAAACACACATACACACACACATATATATATTTATACATATATAAATACATATATATAGAAATATGTATACACACATGTACGCATGTATATGTATATGTGTGCGCACACACATACATTATATATCTATGTATGTGAGTATATACATATCTGTGATTACACACACACACATACACATACTCACGCACACACACACACACATACACGTACTCACGCACGCACACACACACACACACACACACACACACACACACACACACACACACTCACACGCACACACACACACACACACACACCAGTCCTTCGTCTAAGAACACCATTCATTTTTAATTGACTCGTTCTACTTTGTAAATGTATTTCTTTCTCTTTAGTATTTCAGTCTGTCATTTCACTTGTCATTGTCCTCTGTGGCTTAACTCTAACTCTTCTGTATAGTACTTTACCGATAATTGTATTCTCTGCTTCTTTTAGAAAGGAGGCTGAGTCGTATTTTCCAGTATCGAAACTACATATATTCTGGCTACCTGGCTGATGAGGGGGTCTTTTCCAGCTAACACTTCGCAACGCGGTGAGTCGGGTTCCGTTTGACTGCACTTGGGCAACTATCGTCTGGTTAGCCAGTACCGCCCCTTGAGAGAGGATTGTATATATATATATATATATACATACATATATATATATATATATATATATATATATATATATATATATATATATATATATATATATATATATATATAATTATGTGTATTTCTTCTATCTTAATGAATAAAAATTCTTCTGATAGAATAAATGGGTTAATAGAAACCAATGTAGCAAAGAACACAAAATAACTGTGGTTTAGTTCCTGTTTTTAAGGCAGGAACTCCTTGAAATTTTGGGTATTTGAGTATATTTAAGAATTTAAGGAATGGAGAAAACGCATGTTATAATTGCATATATAGTATGCAATTATAACATGCGTTTTCTCCATTCCTTAAATTCTTAAATATATATATATATATATATATCTTATCTATATATATATATATATATATATATATATATATATATATATATATATATATATATATATATGCATGTATATATATGTATATATATATATTACATACATACATACATTATATATATATAAATATATATGTATGTATATATATATATATAATATAATATAATACAACATAATATATATATATATATATATATGTGTGTATGTGTGTGTGTGTATGCATATATTTACTGTTAAAAAAGTCGGGTGTGCGTGCATACCGTTATTTAATAAATGAAAAATACATTGTAAATAAACGACAGATATACATATACTGAGGGTACAACCGGACGAGAGACAGACACAGAGGGTCCCTAATTCCTCATCAGTTATCAACCAAAATGGTAATACTCAGTTTCGCACCATTAATGATAACATCGACCTCGGCGGAATTTGAACTCAGAACGTTGCGGCAGACGAAAAATGTATGGCAGATATCATAATATTATAGCACCGTACAGTTTTTAGGGGAAAAAAAGCCGTAATACCACCACCACCACTACCACCATCAACACCACCACCACCGCTGCCTCCGCTATCACCATCCTGTCCAGCCAGAATTTTCATTAGCATCACTACAGTCAGGTTCAAACCATTGCAGTTACAATCAACACTACCACTATTAGTCACCAACATCGCCATCAGCACCATCAAAGCTACCACCACTACCACCACCACCACCACCACCAAGGCGGTACTGCAGCATAGCCTCTGTCTAATAACTGAAACAGATAATATATATATAAAAGAAGGCCCGTGGGTTAGGGTATTCGGCTTACGTTCGTAAGGTCGTGAGTTCAATTCCCGGCGACGCGTTGCATCCTTAAGCAAAGACACTTTATTTCACGTTGCTCCAGTCTGCTCAGTTGGCAAAGATGAATTGTATCTGTAATTCAAAGGGCCGACCTTGTTAGATTCCGTGCCACGCTGAATCTTCCTGAGAACTATGTTAAGAATACACGTTTCTGTGGAGCCACATGCAAGTTAATTTCACCATCAGACTGTTCTGTTGATCGGGTCAACTGGAACCCTCGTCGTCGTAACTGACGGAGTACCAGTTTATATCCATAATCAGATTGTTTCTCTTTTAGCGGCATGCTATCAATTCCCGAGAATTATTAATCCTTGAGATTATGTCCGTGTCTGGTCAAGTGTTTGTTTGCCTTCCCCTCGAAGCTCCAAAAAATGCAAGCAATATTCAAACTAACAACACTCCATATCCTGAAGATGAGGCTGAGACAGCCTGGGTGCAAGGTCCTGACACGAAAACAATCCTTAATAAGACAAGAGAGATAAAACTGAAAGATAGTTGGCTTTTCAATACATCATGTATAAAAGGCGGCAAGCTAGGAATAACCTTTAGCACGACGGGCGAAGTGCTTAGCGGTATTTCGTCTGTCTTTACGTTCTGAGTTCAAATTCCACCGAGGTCGACTTTGCCTTTCATCCTTTCGGGGTCGATAAATTAAGTACCAGTTGCGTACTGGGGTCGATCTAATCGACTGACCCCTCCCCCAAAATTTCGGGCCTTGTGCATAGAGTAGAAAAGCATACATCATGTATAAATGAAAAGCTGTTCCCCATGCAAACAAATATGTGTGCGCATGTGACTGTGTGCATGTGTATATATATATATATATATATATACACGCTTGTTAATATTTACGAATACATACATACATATATATATATATATATATATATATATATATGCACTCACACACATACACACGGAGACAAACTCGCGGACATGCACACACACACATACTTACATTCAGAGAAAGGAAGAAAAAGAGAGAGAAAGAGAGAGTGGGAGAGAGAGTGGGAGAGGATGAAAGAAAGAAAGAAAGAAGGAAAGAAGTAGAAAGTGTAATTATTGCAGGCGTTGCTGGTAATTCAGATCTCTGACTTCTGTTATTTAGCACGTGAATGGCTCCCTAATTTTCTCAGTCAATATGTATGTATGTATGTGTGTGTGTGTATGTATGTATGTATGCATGCATGCATGTATGTATGCATGTATGTGTATGTGTGTGTGTATGTATGTATATATGTATGTATGTATGTATGTGTGCGTGTGTATGCACACTGTTTAGGTTACTGGGGGACAAGCGATGTGAGCAGCAACCTACCCTACTTAGGATAAGTAATTTCCAGAAATTCACATCATCTTTAGGTTTATCAGAGTAATTTTCTCAGCAGCCAGTCATCGCTATGCTCTCGCTATGCTCTCGCTATGCTCTCGCTATGCTCTCGCTATGCAGTCGACTGTCTGTGGATGTGTTCGGAGAAAGTCGCAGACACAGCTTTGTATAGATCTCAGACAGTCTCAGTGTTTTGAATTCATTCTTTGTTTGGGAAAAGATAAAATGTTTCGTAATGGGTCTCTTTGTGTTCCTAATAGATTTGGTCTCCAAATTACCGCAACGAGACTCTGTGACATTGAATGAGATTTTGCTGTTATCTGCCCAATCAAATTCCTTTATTTGATTGGTTTCTGTCGTTGTTGGACTGCCGCCATATTGGAGGACCGATTTCGAGAATTCATTCTTTTCTCTTTTTTTTTGTCCATCATATCGACTCCAGCACTTATTTCAGGCTGGAACATATTTTACCGATCTCTAATTGTCGAACCGCTATGTTATGGTGCATATAGAGATGCGCAACATAAGTGTCATTGGTTTGTAGACCTTTACGAAAATTAAACGGGTGTTCAGCCAATTTATTGGGAGTTATATGTATAGATCAAAACAGTTTGAATCAAACTGATTTCATACATACATACATACATACATACACACACACACACACACACACACACACACACACACACACACACACACACACACACACACATATGTATATATATATATATATATATATACATATATATATATAT
>NC_142941.1:61307699-61322699 GCF_046866305.1 Octopus bimaculoides
CCGAATAGTCTAACCGCTTAGCCACGCGCTTTTAACCACTTACTGGAAATAATTCCCGAATCTCTTTCAGATCATATACTACCCAGTGGGGTAGCTAGATTGTATGCCGACTGGGGGATTGTATGCCGACTTGTAAATTAGTGGTCCGACAAAAAGAGACCGATAGAATAAGTACAAGGCTTAAAAAAATAAGTCCTAGGGGGTCAATATTTGTTCGACTAAAGCCCTTCAAGGTGGTACTCCAGTATGGCCGCAGTCAAATGACTGAAACAAGTAAAAGAATAAAAGAATACAAGAATTATATTGCGCTTAGACGCAGCGTGGTCGAATGGGTAAGAAGTTCTTGTGGCAATGAAGAGATCCTGATTTCGATCCACTGTATAACAATTGTTTTCAGGTGGAAACTGTTGAAACCTGCCGGATAAACTGTAGCAGCAATTCAAATTCCAGTTTTGCCGTACATTGTGACACGCTGATCCGGTTTCAGAATTTAATTACATATTATGGATTGCACGCGCCAGTGGAATTCTTGTTTCTACGCAATAATTCAATGAACAGAATGTTCACCATTGATATCGACGGAGGACCATTTACATAGGTCATTATTTCATATCTACTTCTGGTACTTCGCCTAATGTTACGAAGGGATAGTCACAAAAGCATAAAACCAATGTCTAAAGATGAATCTGCATGTTGCTATCTATTTGGTCAGTCTTTTCTTCCGTAGATCATAGACTACACATCAGATTACCTATCTTTGGTAAGGATTAGGACCGGGATCAATTCTATTATACATTTACTAGTTTTTAGTCATCACAATGCGACCATTCTGGGGTATTGTATTCAAATGTGGAGGCGCGTGGCTTAGTGGTTAGGGTTTTGGATTCATGATCGTAAGATTGTGTTTCGATTCCTGGACTGGGCGACGCGGTGCGTTCTTGAGCAAAACACTTCATTTCACGTTGCTCCAGTCCACTCAGCTAGCAAAAATGAATAATCCAGTGACGGACCGGCATCTCGTCCAGGTGGGCAATATATACGCCATGGAAACCGGGAAACCAGCCCTTATGAGTCGGTATGACTCGAGATGCGTGTGTGTGTTTGCGCTCCACCACCACTTGGCAACCGGTGTTGGTGCGTTTATGTCCTCGTATGATTAAAAGGAATATACACGAACATGATAAATATGACTGAACATGCCTTTAATACAATCAACTGACCTATTTCTGAATATTGACAGACAAGAGATCAACTGCTAGAAAAAAAGTCAAGTATCAATAAAAAAAAAAATTTAAAAAAATATGAAAGAAAGAATGAAAAGGAATTATACGTATTCACGAGAAGAAAGAATATTCTCTATATTGATGGAAGGTTTTTAATCATTTTGAACTGGAGATGTCTTCTTAAAATAGATATCTCGCTTTTAAAATAGATATTGATAATAAGAAAAAGAAGGGGTTAAGAAAACGAGTGGCTGTGTGGTAAGAAGTCTGCTCCCCAACCACACGGTTTCGGTTTCCGTCCACTGATTGGCACCTTCTACTATAGCCCCGGGCCAACGAAAGCCTTATGAGTGGATTTGGTAGACGGAAACTGAAAGAAACCTGTCGTATATATATATATATATATATATATATATATATATATTGATAATATCGAAGGGTATTACACTGTATTTATGTAAATAATATATAGTCTATGGACTAAATTTTTACACGCTAGGCCACTGGTAGTAGAAATTTCTAATATTCTATTACCCTTCGATATTATTAATTATTGAAAATTTTATTCTGGATAATTTTCGAATTTTAAACGCCGGCATTTATTTACTGCCGACGAGGAACTGCGCTTGCGCGGTAGATTTGAAAAATTAGAATGTATAAGCATAGGACATATATCGGATTGCCTCGTGAATATATGTTTAATCTGTGGTGTACCTGCTGATGAAGACTTCACCTAGCAAATTATTTTATTTGCTAAAATAAGTCAGAAACCATTGGTTCAGGAGCTAGATGGTAAATGTTTTTATTTTTTATTCCTTTCGAAATTTTATACCTAATAGTGGTTTGGAACTTAGCTGTTCTTTTTAGCGCGAGGGAATCCTATGATGAATACCTCTTATGTGTTTAAATGTACACTGTATTTATATATGTGTGTGTGTGTGTGTGTGTGTGTGTGTGTGTGTGTGTGTGCGTGTGTGTGTGATCACCGCATGACAATTGGTGATGGCGTGTTTATGTCCTCCATAACATAGCAGCCGGCAAAAGAAACCGATATAATAAGGAACCAATCTTAAAACATATAAGTACTAGGTTTGAATCATTCGACTTAAAATTCTTCATGGCAGTGCTCCAGCATGGTCGCAGTCAAATGACTGAAACAAGTAAAAGAGTAAAAAGAGTAAAGAGTAACAACGGATGAGTGTCGCCCGCCATATAATATTTCTAACTATCTCCATTACTCTGCTGTTTTATTGAAACGATACATCACATGTATAAACCACAACAACAAATCAAATATAAAACAATGTAAAATTAATAAAAAATAATTGTTTTAAATGATAAAACAAAAAAAAAACATACTAAATGAAAGAGGAAACGAAATAATATCAAACAACGACGACGCTTGTTCTTTGATACGTCCCACCCACCACCCAACGAATAATGGTAATTCTTCAAAAGGAAACCAGATTAGGTTAATCAAATCAGCATTTGAAACTTCATTAAATCTTGCAATTATTTCATTTTGTAATAACTATATGACAACAACAACAACAACAACAACAACAACAACAACAACAACAATAACAACATTATCAGCCACAGGTTGAGAAGCTTGTATTCCAAACACGTGGTTTCGTGTCCAGTCAATCCCTCTGTGCGGTACATAGGGCAAGATTCTTCTGCTATAGCTCCCGAACAACCGATGCCTTGCGATCAGATTAGGTAGACGGAAGCTGTCGCTTGAGCATACATACATACGTACGTACGTACATACATACATACATACATACATACATACATACATACATATACACATACATGCATACATACATACATACATACATAGATACATACATACAGAGATCGCTAGCCACTAAAACTTTTTAACTTTCTTTTCCTGTTTTTACCCTCCCTGTTTATTTCTGTGTTCCTTTCTGTTGGCAACCGGTGTTGGTTTGTTTACGTCCCCCATCGTTTAGAAGTGCGGCAAAAAGAGAACTGGTAGATTAAGTACCAGCCTTAAAAAAGAAGAAAAAAAACAAGAAATAAACAAGGGACCTTCATGGATTTGGGGGTAGATGTTTTCAAGAAACATCTTGACCTCTTGCTATCCAAGATCCCAGATGAACCAATATCAACGCAGGAAACTCAAAAAAGGGCAGCTGTATCGAACTCCCTCTTTCACCAAAAGCCAATCCCATAGAATTGGCCAATTAAAAGGTAATTATACTGGCAGTGACCCCATCATGGCCACAACCTCAGGGCTGAAACATATGAAAGAGTAAAAGTAATCGAGTCGATTTGTTTCGTCTAAACCATTTAAGGCGGCGCCCCAGCATGGTCGCAGTCCGATGACTAAAACAAGCAAAAGCTAAATTAAATAAACTAACAAATAAATAATATGCGCAGACGCGGCTAAGAAGCTTGCTTCCGGTGAACAGAGGTGGGTGTGGACCAGCTGTGCTCTGTCCAATTAATGAAAACAAAGAACATTTGAAGAACTCGCCAAGGGAAGTCGGTTTTGTTGCTCAGCTGAGCAATCATTTGTTGTGTATTTTTTTCAGCAGGTTTTTGTTCAGCATTGCGACATTTTCGCGGGTTTTTTGTGTTTGTTCATTTACGAACAAAATTGTATGTTCATTCTCTGTGGTAGGCGGGTTCGCTCCTGCCATAGAGTGAAAAGTTTTGCTTGGCTTTTTAGCCAGGAAAACAAAAAAAACAAAAAAAAAAAAGACTTTGTGTTTACATTTGTGAACGAATTGTGAAGTGAAAATATTTGTTAGCATTTTTTGCTGAAAAATTGTGTGTATTCACCTCCATTCATTAATGTCCGCGTCCAGCCCGTAGCTTCTTTGTTTGTCCCCTCTATGTAACGCCGTATGGCGAATTTTTATGAAATAAAGAAGCTTGCTTCCTAACCACATGGTTCCGGGTTCAATCCCACTGCGTGGCACCTTGGGCAAGTATCTTCTACTACAGCCTCGGGCAGACCAAGATCATGTGAGTGGATTTGGTAGACGGAAACTGAAAGAAGCCCGTTCTATATCTCTCTTTCTATATATATATATGGTGTGTGTGTGTGTGTGTGTGTGTGTGTGTGTGTGTATGTATGTTTGTCCCCCCACCTACCGCTTGACAATCAATGTTGGTGTGTTTACGTCCCCGTAACCTAGCGGTCCGGCAAAAGGGAGTAGAGATTAAGTATTAGGCTTTAAAAGTAAGTCCTGGGGTCGATTCGTTTGACTAAAAACCCCTCAAGGCGGTGCCCCAGAATGGCCGGAGTCAAATGACTGAAACAAGTAAAAGAATAAGAAAAATAGAATAAATAAATAAAAGCAACGACACATTGTCAAACACAACAACAACGTGCACACACACATACACACACGTTCGTATGAACGAACACAGGCACCCAAGAAAAACAGCCCAATAGAAATTTATTCAAAAAGCTCAGTTTAAAATACATTATGGAAAGGATCCATTACAATCTAAATATTATTGTGAAAGCAATGCAAAACTGCTAACTTCTGTCATCTTCGTGTTTAAACGAAAGAATAACAGGAAACGGTTTATGCGAAGGAATACAAATTTACAAAAACAAATATTTATAAAGCGAAACAACAAACAGTTTAGAGTCAGAAAAAATGTTGTTATATAGTTTAGTAGTGTTGTGTAAACTTTGTTATCGCTGGTTCGAAATGTACTGTCGTACGTTATACGGTACTATTGTGTAAACTTAATTATCGCTGGTTCGAAATGTACTGTCGTACGTTATACGGTACTATTGTGTAAACTTAGTTAACGCTGGTTCGAAATGTACTGTCGTACGTTATACGGTACTATTGTGTAAACTTAGCTATCGCTGGTTCGAAATGTACTGTCGTACGTTATACGGTACTATTGTGTAAACTTAATTATCGCTGGTTCGAAATGTACTGTCGTACGTTATACGGTACTATTGTGTAAACTTAGTTATCGCTGGTTCGAAATGTACTGTCGTACGTTATACGGTACTATTGTGTAAACTTAGCTATCGCTGGTTCGAAATGTACTGTCGTACGTTATACGGTACTATTGTGTAAACTTAGCTATCGCTGGTTCGAAATGTACTGTCGTACATTATACGGTACTATTGTGTAAACTTAGTTATCGCTGGTTCGAAATGTACTGTCGTACGTTGTACGGTACTATTGTGTAAACTTAATTATCGCTGGTTCGAAATGTACTGTCGTACGTTATACGGTACTATTGTGTAAACTTAGTTAACGCTGGTTCGAAATGTACTGTCGTACGTTATACGGTACTATTGTGTAAACTTAGTTATCGCTGGTTCGAAATGTACTGTCGTACGTTATACGGTACTATTGTGTAAACTTAGTTAACGCTGGTTCGAAATGTACTGTCGTACGTTATACGGTACTATTGTGTAAACTTAGTTATCGCTGGTTCGAAATGTACTGTCGTACGTTATACGGTACTATTGTGTAAACTTAGCTATCGCTGGTTCGAAATGTACTGTCGTACGTTATACGGTACTATTGTGTAAACTTAGCTATCGCTGGTTCGAAATGTACTGTCGTACATTATACGGTACTATTGTGTAAACTTAGTTATCGCTGGTTCGAAATGTACTGTCGTACGTTGTACGGTACTATTGTGTAAACTTAATTATCGCTGGTTCGAAATGTACTGTCGTACGTTATACGGTACTATTGTGTAAACTTAGCTATCGCTGGTTCGAAATGTACTGTCGTACGTTATACGGTAATATTTGTGTAAACTTTGTAGTCGCTGGTTCGATTTGTGCCGACGGCGTTAGTGAGCATTTTTTTTTGCAGGTTCAAAACTACAGAGACATCGTTACAGTATTTACGATCGGCTTCGGCACAGAAGTGCAGCTGGGAGTAGGGAGCGAGTGGTCTACCCCCGGTTGTCGCTTTTATGGACAACACTTTCGGGTTTATAAGGGCGGCATTTTCGAATCTACTACATAAGTCTTATTTGTTGTCGAGTTACGGTGACGGCAAACTCGAGGACTTCACCGGATGTCACATACTCTAGCAACGTCACTATTTCGGTAATTTTTTTTTTTAATACCTTTCCGGGGACAGTCAGTGATCTGAACTCATTGACTACAGATGTGAGTAGCGAACGGCGAACAGCAAACAACTAACGGCGAAAAGCAAACAACTAACGGCGAACTGCGAGCGGCAAATAGCAAACGACGGACGGTGAACGAACGAATGACCTTTGCCCCTCGTGAACCGCTTGCGACCTGTAAACTCGTGGTCTGTCGGGGGTGGGATCTCCATCGATTTCGACGATGAATATTCTCTTGTTCCATCAACTGAAATACCTGCTCGTTGAATTAGCGTAAAGTGGCTGAGTATTCCATGAACATCTGTACCTTTAACGTATATCTCAGACACAATCGGCATGACAGCGCCAATGCTGGCCCAGCGGGATTCCTCTCAGTTTCTATCTTTCCAATTTTATTTTTGGTGAACCCGAAGTTTTAGTAAAAAAAAAAATTACTGAGATAGTAGGGGTATCGGCCGTCGGATCTTGTTACTGCGAGGCGAAACTTTAAACCCTGGCCATATTAAAATTTTTTTTTACAAGTGTTACTACAAACTATATGTAGACACTGCATAAGCTAGAAATAACAGCCATGACGGCCTCGAACCACACACCTTAGAAAAAGGATTACAATGGATTTGCAGTTCTAGGTTCCCTACACATAGGAAAAGGACAGGACGGTCACCGCTGGAATGCCAAAGGGTCATAGGTCTGCTTGACCAGGGCTCATTGGGGACGGGGTGGGTTAAAGACCAACGATAACTACAACTACTACCACTGCTGCTACTACTACTACTACTGCTGTTATTGCTAACTACTACTACTACTACTACTACCACTGATGCTACTACTACTACTCCTGTTATTGCTAACTACTACTACTACTACTACACACCACCAACATCACCACATTCATTTCAGCCACTACAACACTAACACCACCACCACCACCACCACTACAATTGATAATACTACTCCTACCTCCACTGTTGTCACTAACAGCATAACAACAGCAATAACAACTACTAATATTACCACTTCTACTACATCCAAAATCATACTACTACTACTACTACTACTACTACTACTACTACTACTACTACTACTAATGTTATTACTGCTGCTACTACTGCTACTACAGCTGTTCTGTCAACTGTGATAATAAGGGAGGGGGGAACTGGTTTGGCTGATAGGATCCTCTCCACTGGACCATGGTGAGTTCTCACGAACGACTCGACTCTCCATCCCTTGCTCTCCCTCATTTTGTCATTAAAGAGGAGGAGGAGAGGCGGTGGACGGAGGAAGAGAGAGAGAGAGAGAAAGAGAGAAAGGAGGAAGAAGCAAAAGGGGAAAGGAAAAAAAAGGAAGTTGAGGACGCTTAGGCAAAGGATAAGAGTAGGGTAGGGGTGGTTGAAGAAGTGGAGGGGTTGGAGGGTTTGAAGACGAGGTCGGGGATGGGGTAGATGGGTGGTAGTGGGTTAACAAGAGCGGGTGACGAGACGAGCGGCGCCATGGTTATAAAGAGGTGTGACTCGCCGGAGAAAGCCAGAGTGGGATTGGCGGGACGGACGTGAAGAAAAAAAAAAAAAGAGGGGCAGCGGACGTGACGCGTGCAACGGCTGCGGAACGGAAGAAAGGGGTGGGGAGGAGGAGGAAAAAAAAGAGGAAAGCGTCATTTGGTGATGCCGACGGTACTGGTGTTGATTGTGGAGTTGGTGGTGGTGGTGGTGGTAGTTGGGGGTGGCGTGTATGTGGTTTCATGGGTGTGTGTGGGGAGGAACCCCATTTACGCACAACTACTTCTCCTTTCATCATCCACTCCCTCTCTCTCTCTCTCTCTCTCTCTCCTTCTTCCCATATGCACCCGTACCGTACATCCTCTATCTCGGGAGTCTGTCATATGACCTTCCGCCTCCTTTCACACCGGGCAAAAACCTGACCCCTAGACCTTCTTACCTCCACCCCACCCCGGCCTCTCCCTCACATCCCCGTCGACTCTCCGCCTGTCACTGCCGCCCATTCCGAAAACCACTTCAACCAACAATGCTCAAAGCCGCCACACGAATCCTCGTATCCGTATTATCGTCACCAACGTCTATCACATACACACACACACACACACGGACGGACGGTCACTACACACACACACACACGCACGCGCGCACACAAACATATATATATATATATATATATATATATATATATATATATATATATATATATATATATATATACATATATTTGTGTGTGTGTGTGTCCATATGTGCGTGTCATTATTGTGTAAATTCATAAATGTATACTGAAGAGAATGATTTTATCAATTAGCAAGACAGACAGCTTGACCAGACAGACATAAGATATACATATGTAGATAGATAGACAGATAGATAGATAGATAGATAGATGGATGGATGGATGGATGGATGGATGGACGGACGGACGGACGGACAGATCTAGCAATATATAAATTGACATATACATAGGTTTATATAAGCACATATGCACACACACACACACACACACATCTTGTATAATTCAAACCAAATATTGATATTTTGCGTTAAATACACGTATATATATATATATATATATATATATATATATATATATATATATATATATATATATATATACATATATGTATGTATGCATGTATGTATGTATGCATGTATGTATATATATATATGTACGTATGTGTGTACCCGGATATGCATCTATATATACATGTAGATATGTACATATATGTGTGTGTGTGTGTGTGTGTGTGTGTGTGTGTGTGTGTGTGTGTTGCATACTTGAGTGTAGGAAAAAGATACACTGTACACATAGGTAATAATTGTTTCTAACGGAGACACATAGTGCTTAATCGATCCCAGGAGATCGAATAGCAGTTTTCTTTTTTTTTTTTGTCCATTTGATTCTTTTGTTTTTTATCGATCCAAAATAACACGAATGCTAAGGAAGTACTTTGACGGGATTTGAACTTTAGAATTCAGAATTCATAGAGCCGGAATAAATATCATGAAGCATTTTCTCCGGCACTCAAATGCTTTTGCCAAGCTACCACACAAACAGTTTTTCAATTTGGTACAAATCAACAGTGGAGGCGCAATGGCCCGGTGGTTAGGGCAGCGGACTCGCGGTCATAGGATCGCGGTTTCCATTCCCAGACCGAGCGTTGTGATTGTTTATCGAGCGAAAACACCTAAAGCTCCACGAGGCTCCGGCAGGGGATGGTGGCGAACCCTGCTGTACTCTTTCACCACAACTTTCTCTCACTCTTACTTCCTGTTTCTGTTGTGCCTGTAATTCAAAGGGTCAGCCTTGTCACACTGTGTCACGCTGAATATCCCCGAGAACTACGTTAAGGGTACACGTGTCTGTGGAGTGCTCAACCACTTGCATGTTAATTTCACGAGCAGGTTGTTCCGTTGATCGGATCAACTGGAACCCTCGACGTCGTAAGCGCCAACAACAACAAACCAACAATTTTAGGGGTGATGGAGTCTGTGAATATTCTCGGCACCAGTACTTACTTCAGTGCTACCTTATTTTAACGACACTTGAGGGATGAAAGGCAAAGGTGAACTCGGCCATGGTGATAATATTATTTTCCTCTTTTCGGGTCTTGTGCATAGTGTAGAAAAGAATATCATTTTCCTCTTATATTATCTGACTATAAGTTGGCGAGCTGGCAGAAACGTTAGCACGCCGGGCGAAATGTTTAGCGGTATTTCGTCTGCCGCTACGTTCTCGGTTCAAATTCCGCTGAGGTCAACTTTACCTTTCATCCTTTTGGGGTCGATAAATTAAGTACCAGTTACGCACTGGAGTCGATGTAATCGACTTAATCCCTTTGTCTGTCTTTGTTTGTCCCCTCTATGTTTAGCCCCTTGTGGGCAATAAAGAAATAAGAAACGTTAGCATGCCGCGTGAAATACCTAGCGGTATTTTGTCTGTCTTTACGTTCTGAGTTCAAATTCCACCAAAGTTGACTTTGCCTTTCATCGTTGGAGATCGATAAAATGAATATCAGATGACTACTGTGGTTGGTGCAAACGACTTACCCACTTTCCTGGAATTGCTGGCTTAGTGCCAAAACTTGAAATCAATATTATCTCTGTATAAATGTTGTTGGCGTGCTGGCTGATTGGTTGGCTGGCTGGTTGGTTAGCTGGTTTCTCTAGTCACGCTTTACGTCGTATTGAGAGAGCGGAATTAAGTAAAAAAAAGAGATGCAGAGAGGTGCAGAATGGGTGCACATTCTAGGCTTCGTGGCAGGCAATGAGTAAAACAACGTTATACGCACGCAGTCACACCTGCACACTGAGTGGGAGAGAAGGAAGTGGAGAGGGTGTAAACGACAGAGATGTTATGGGGGAAGTTAAACAAACAAGAGACTTAAATCTAATTTCATTTTTAAGGTAATAAATAGTTTTCTTTTTAAGATTTTGTATTCATTTCATCGATATTACCCATGTGGTAAAAATATACTCCCTAAGTTACCAGTCATATGACGGGTAACACTCTAGTCATTATCTTGGTTTCGAATTTTGGGACAAAGCCAGCAATTTCGGTGGGAGGGAAAAAGCCAATTACATCGACTCCACTACTCAACAGGTACTTATTCCATTGACCCCGAACGGATGAAAGGCAAAGTCGACCTCGGCGGAATTTGAACTCCGAACGTAAAGCTTGATGAAATACCGCTTAGCATACTCGCTGCCATAATAATCTTTTCTACTGAAAGTACAAGGCCTCTAATTTGGGAAAACGGATTAAGTCGACTACATCGATCCCAGTGCGTAACTGGTTCTTATTTCAATCGACCCCAAAAGGATGAAAGGCAAAAACGACCTCGGCGGAATTTGAACTCAGAACGTAACTGCGCACGAAATACCGATACGCATTTCGCCCGGCGTGCTAACAATATTGCCAGATCGCCGTTTTAAATGGTAAGCGGCATCGGCTGCCTTAGTAATAATAATAATCCTTTCTACTAACGGCACGAGGCCTGAAATTTGGGCGAATGCGATAGCATTCCTGTCATGACCAACCAGCCTGCCTTTTAAGAGAAAATAGTGTTGTATTATCCAATGTTCTCTCTTCTATCATGGTAGATAATAATTTGAGTGAGATTTCATTATATTTTCTAAGCGGTCGGGTGAGCATGTAGCGGCTCTCTCGCTGGTTCCGACGAACTCGTTTAAAACAATTAAGCATTATTGTAATGGGGATACCGAAACGGTAAGCATAATAGAATTTGACGTCATACGTTTCTGTGTGACGTCACGGTGTCTGCACTAACGTCACACAGGACTTAACTCGTTTGATAAATTACTAACTGAATCGGCCTGCAAATGTGTACTCTGTTTAGTTGTCATTGCCTGCAGGTAGTATTGGTGATGGTATACTGATGGTGCGGTTGACTGTGGCTTTGCTGGTGGTGGTGGTGGTGGTGCTGGAGTTGTTGTTATTGTTGTTGTTGTTGGTGGTGGTGGTGGATAGGACTTCTGGTGATTATGGTAATTATAGTTTGGGTTGTGGTGATGGGAATGGTTGCAGTGGTAGTGTTTGTGGTTGTGGTTGTGGTGGTAGTGGTGTCGGTGGTGAGGGTGGGGGATTGCGTTGGTAGCAGCAGTGTTATTGTAGCTGATGGTGGTTGTGGTGGTGGTAGTGGTGGCGGTGGTGGTTGTGGCAGTGGCACTAATGATGGTTGTTGTGATGATGGTGATGATGATGATGATGATAGTGATGGTGGTGGTTGTGGTGGTGGTGGTGGTGGTGGTGGTGGTGGTAGTAATGGGTCTTGCAGCTGACGTTGTCCGAGGAAAGGACAAGAGCCGATACAGCCTTAAAAACTAGTGATGTTGCAGGACCACTTTAGGGAATCTGGTCCCCGAATTGTAAACGATTAACTAAACCCTTCAACTTGAGGATTGGATTGGACTAGGTTGCCCATGTTCAATCCACTGCAGGACGAAGCCCTCGGCATATTCTCTCCACCCAACCACAGTCCATTGTAGAGGCTGCGAATTTGTGCTTGAGGTCATACTGGTTTAATGAGCCTACTCTACCACACTGGCTGAGCATGTTTTAGAAGAGAGGTGCTGTTTTTTATAATCTTATCCTGGAGTAGTTAAGTCGATTAGATCGACCCCCAGTGTTCAACTGGTACTTGAGGATTACTACACTTTTTAATATTTTATCGCTTTCAGTTATCAGAACTGTAGCCATGCTGGTGCACCACTTTCATGGCTTAAGTTGGTCAAATTAATCACAATACTTATTCTAAGATTGACATTTATTCCGCCTGATCTCTTTATACCGAGCCTCCATATATTTTGTGTGCGCGCGCGTACGTGCGTGTGTGTGTGTGTGTGTGTGTCTGCGTGTGTGCAACCCTAGGCAACAACGTAAGTGTCACTGATGAGGATTAACTCAATCCGAATCTTCGATGATTTGACACTCCTCGCTTGCTGTAGGGTCTCCCTTGTCAGCCAATAGATAAGTGCTTGCTCATGGCTAAGAGTTGTTTTGACTCTTATTTCTAGCAATGCTGGTACTGACTTGCTCCTTCTGTCACTTTAGTGTCGTTTGTACTTGTGACTTTTGGTTTTAAAATTGCTGATGGCCGCCTTAACAATTTATAACTTTCAATTTACCAGTTTACGGAATCAGCAAGTGATTTCTATGGTATATATAAGGTGAAGACAGGTGTATGAACGACAAGCAACAGATATGAATATCGCTATCTGTTGGATATATATTGTAGTAGTAGAATTAGTAGTTTTAACTGCTATTTCTAAATTTTCGGTAAGTTGGTGAAGCAACTTTTGCTGATCCCTAAATTATGTTTATAATTATAAAAGTTTTACCGATAATGGTTTTTTTGCATACCGAACTAGGATCTTTTTGATTTGACGGGCAACGCTAAAACCGGAACCCTAACCCTAAAACCCTAAAGCTAAAACCAGTACAAACGCACGAACGATGTTATAAATAACAGTACCGCCGATAGTTGTTGTTGACAAACAACGGCGCTAATTTTATTCAAGGGAAAAGATCCCATAACACCGTTAGAATATGTTGTTTACATTCTATGGCAGTAATTGTTTTCACCTCAATAGACGTCAGTGATTGGTTGAAATTACCGAAATATGACAACTTTTTACATGAAATGACTTCGAATACAAAATTTTTTATCTGTTCTATAACACAAAATATACAAGTATACGAAGTTTGAAAGTGTTTCGGTACCAAAAACACTACATAAAACATAAATGAAAAATGTTGCCCGTCAAACCAAAAAGATCCCCGAACTACTTGGCAAAATTATTAATTATTAATTTATTAATTAATTGACAATTCCCTGCCCTATATCTATAATGATAATCCACTCCTGGATAGTTAAACTGCAGTTTTTTTCTGCGGTACTACTTGTGAAGCACATGGGGAAAATTTGAGGACGAGATACGAACTTTACTCGTTGATATGAATTTGGAGATGCTGGTTCTCTTATGTGATGTTCGATGTCGCATGGGCGAATGTACATGCGTTTATTAGCATTTTCAAATTTATAATCTAGAATATCATGCTGAAGAGTGGAAGTGAATGTTTACAAAATTCTGATCCCGAAACGCGTACAGGATTAACTAACGAAAGGTTTGTTATTTTTCTTCTTTTACCTATGTGAGTCATGAATATCGCTATCTGTTGGAGATATATTGTAGTAGTAGAATTAGTAGTTTAACTGCTATTTTTAAATTTTCGGTATGTTGGTGAAGCAACTTTTGCTGATCCCTAAATTATATATATATATATATATATATATATATATATATATATATATATATATATATATGCTGAGACCCCCTTCGGTCATGACTGACCATGGGATTGCATCTAGAAAGTTACCCTCCCAGGCACAAGTCCGGGCAAATCTGTTTATGGAAACCAGCAGGCGCCCATGCATACCGGCCTCCCCCTCTCCACGCCACCAGTGTTATCCAAGGGGAAGACAAAGGGGCCGATACAGCTTGGCACCTGTGACATCGCAACTCATTTCTACAGCTGAGTGAACTGGAGCAACGTGAAATAAAGTGTCTTGCTCAAGAACACAACACACAGCCCGATCCGGGATTCGAACTCACAACTTCACGATCGTAAGCTCGACGCTCTAACCGTTGAGCCATGCGCCTTCACACACATACACACACACACACACACACACACACACACACACATATATATATATATATATATATATATATATATATATATATATATATATATATATATATATATATATATATACACACATATATATATATATGTATATATATGTGTATAATGTGTGTGTGTGTGTGTGTGTGTGTGCGAGCGCGCGTGCGTCGCCTGGATTTTAGAAATGGAAACAAGAGATGTTTGGTTCGATTACAGGCAGGCAAACAAACCAACTCTTCGTTAGATCTCCCCCTCTCTCTCCCGCTCTCGCTCTCTGCCCCCCCCCCCACGCGTTTCTATCTCTGTTCCCCCCTTCTTCAACCATGCCCCATCCCCCCCACACACACTTTCCTCTCTGTCCTTGTCTCTGGTTTCCCCCATAGTTGTTGTTGTTGTTGCGATGGAATAAAAATGGAAGCAGAAACGAACGAATTTTCAAAATAAGAATATCACGCACATACTATCTGTCTCC
>NC_142941.1:61327699-61342699 GCF_046866305.1 Octopus bimaculoides
TATCTTTTCTAGAGGGAAGATTTGCATCTTCTGTTTCCTAACTTGTTCAGTTTCCAGTCTTGCAGTCTACTTAAATCTTGTCTTAAAGACTTCACTTTATTTTATAGTCTCCTTTTCCATATTTGCTCTTTTTTAATCTTTCCCTGTAAGATATCTAATCTTCTAATTACTACTTACCCCTTCTGCACAGATCAATAAGTTAGTGTCTCCTATATTTTTAGTTTCTGTCCTACTGATAACAGAATCTACTTCCCTAGTCTTATTTAGCAGCTTCCTTCTGTTGGTGCCTTTTAATGCTGGCAATCTTTTTCTTACTTCATTACTCATTACTTCCTGAAACTCATCTAAAATCTTCTGATCTTCCTCATTTAAATCACTTAAGTCGCTGGTGTCAGTTGTCCCTTCCTTATTGATAGCGCTATCATTGTTTTTTCCTTTAGGTTCTTCTTTGGTTTGAACTGTATCTCTTACGTTGTTGTTTGTCTTTCCTACTGCCTGGTCTTTCTTTTCCAGTTCTCTTGTGATCTCTTCTACCTCCACTCCTGTCATCCACTTTCCTCTCCTAATAGTATTAGCTTGATCTACTAATCTCTGCTCACTCACTTTAAAGATACCTCTCTCTATCCAAAGTGTGAACATCCGTTTTCCATAGCCCTTTCTTTTAGGTTCACTTTCTAAGTAGCACTGCATCATTATCCTGTTTTCTTCGCTGATCTACTTCCTCCTCTTTACTCTATTATCTGCTGATGCAGTCATAGGATAACAGCTATGGTCAGTCTGCATCTTTACTGAACCACTGCCGAGCGAGAGGCCTCCCCTTAAAGGTCCGGCTTCATTTTCGCAGTTACAACTTGAGTTTCTTCGGAGACCCCTGTCTCACATAAACTGGGGTAAGGTAACGTTCGTCACCCTCGTCATAACCTCTATTATTTCTCGACATCTGAAAGTTTCAAGCAACTTCCTATTGTATTGTTTGTTGTACATTTGTGCTGGTGGGATGGTGTGTGCTGCGTTACTTGGACGGGGTCGAGGATATTGTATTGTATTGTAGTGTACCTACTATGATAGGAATTGTTTCTGGTTTTAGATTCCACATTCGAGTTATTATTATTATTATTATTATTATTATTATTATTATTATTATTATTATTATTATTATACGCCTGTGCAGGTGGCACGTAAAAAAAAACCCATTTGAGCGTGGCCGTTGCCAGTACCGTCGGACTGGCTCTCGTGCCGGTGGCACGTAAAAAGCACCCACTACACTCTCGGAGTGGTTGGCGTTAGGAATGGCATCCAGCTGTAGAAACTCTGCCAGATCAGATTGGAGTTTGGTGTAGCCATCTGGTTCGTCAGTCCCCAGTCAAATCGTCCAACCCATGCTAGCATGGAAAGCGGACGTTAAATGATTATTATTATTATTATTATTATTATTATTATTATTAAGGCGGCAAGCTGGTAGAACTACTTTGGTAGTTGGGTACTGATATAGCCAAGTGCAGCAATCATTAATGACGGTATCACGTCTACTTTGTCCATTGCTCACAGACTGCGTATGTCCCACTTAAAATTCATCGTAGTTGTTCGCTTTTTTCTGCTGCTTCTTTCTCTTCAGCCCTGTTGTCATCAGAACATACTGCACCAATTATCACCATAACAATGTCAGCTTCCCGATATTTAAGCACACTGAATCATTGCATCCCACAGGATTTTTGCAGTTATCATTCTCAGTGACTCCTTCAGGGAATTGGGTCATACCACGTCTTTGATGTTTCTAGGTCAACTTTCCTTTCATCCTTTCGGGGTCAATGAAATAAGCTTTATATTTGCAGTGGGGCCGATATAATAGACTTACCCACACACACACACAAAATTTCAGACCTTGCGTCTATAATAGAAAGGATTATTATTATTATTATTATTATTGTCATTACCACCACCACCACCACCACCACCACCACCATCATCATCATCATCATCATCATCATCATTATTATTATTTATTTAGTATGAGGCAGCGGGCTGGCAGAATCGTTAGCACGTTGGACGAAATGCTTAGCGGTATTTCGCCCGTCGCTCCGTTCTGAGTTCAAATTCCGCCGACGACGACTTTGCCTTTTATCCTTTCGGGACCGATGAAATAGGCACCAGTTGAACACTGGAATCGATGTAATCGAATCAACCCCTCCTCCAAACATGCTATCCTTGTGGCAAAATTTGAAGCTATTATCATTCTTCTTCTTCTTCTTCTTCTCATTATTATTGTTATTATTATTATTATTATTATTATTATTATTATTATTATTATTATTATTATTAGGCGGTTAGCTGGTAGACTCGTTAACATGCGGGAGAAAAATGCGTAGCAGGATATTTTCCGGCTCTATGCCCTGAGTTCAAATTCCGCTGAGGTTAACTTTGCCTTTAATCCTTTCGGATTTGATGAAATAAGTACCAGTTGAATACTGGTTGATGTAATCCACCCCACCCCAAAAAAAATTTCAGGTCCTGAGCCTTTAGTAGAAAGATTTATTATTTTGTTACCGTTCCGCCGAGGTCGACTTTACCTTTCATGTTTTCGAGGTTGATAAAATTAATTCCAGTTTAACACTGGGAGGTGGGGGGTACGTAACCATCTTGCTTCCGCCTAAAAAACCGCTGGCCTTGTGCTAAGATTTGAACCCATTATTTGGGCCGTTGTTGTTGTTGTTGTTGTTGTTGTGATAGTGGTGGTGGTGGTGGTGGTGCCTGGTTGTAGTGGCGGACCGATTGATCTCGGTGGGTTTGTTTTGTTTGGTATTGTTATCAATGTTGTTGTTCTTGTAGCGGTTGTTTGGTTGTTGTTCTTCTTCTTGCTACTGTGTGTTCGTCGTTAGTTGTCGCTGTTGATGATGATGATGATGATGATGATGATGATGACGACGATGATGACGGTGATGATGTGTTTGTGGTAATTGCTGTTGGGATTACCGTTGTTATTGTAGTTCAGACATAGTGTCTGCTACCGATGCCTTTGCGTGCGTGCGTTCGTGCGTGCCTGTGTGTGTGTGTGTGTGTGTGTGTGTGTGCGTGTTGGTGTGTGTGTTGGTGTGGTGGGCTAAGTCAGTAGGAATTACGGGAGGAAGAGAGGTAGGTGAATCGGGTGCAGTTCGAGATGGGATGGTATACAAATTGCATATTCGTGTTTTGTTGTTGTTGTTTTTCTACTGTTTGTTTTTCGCTATTTTGACGACATTTTCATTATTAAAAAGACACTCTGGGAGACATTGGGAGGCAACAGGAACACGTCACAGCAACTCTTGTAATACGCGTTTGGTGGTTTTCCATCGTTCGACGATGAGGATCCTGTTGTCCAATCAACTGCGCTACATCCTGTATTCGCATGTAATTGACCGAACATTCCACAGATACGTGTGCCTTTATCGTACTTCTCATGTTGTTGTTATTGTTATTATTATTATTATTATTATTATTATTATTATTAGTAGTAGTAGTAGTAGTAGTAGTAGTAGTAGTAGTAGTAGTAGTAGTAGTTCGTCGAGGGCGGTGAGCTGGCAGAATCGTTACCACACTGGGCGAAATGTTTAGTAGTATTTCGCCCGTCACTACGCTCTGAGTTCAAATTCCGTCGAGGTCGATTTTGCCTTTCATCCTTCCGGGGGTCGTTAAATTAAGTACCAGTAAACCACTGGGCTCGTTGTAATCGACTGTTCTCTTCCCCCCGAATTTCAAGCTTTGTACTTGTTTTAGAAAGGAATATTGGTTCATCGAGGGCCCTGAGCTGACAGAATCGTTAGCACGACGGGCAAAATGCTTAGTGGCATTTCTTTAGTCTTTACGTTCTGAGTTCAAATTCCACTGAGGTTGACTTTGCTTTCATTCCTTCGGGGTCGATAAAATAAGTACCAGTTAAGTACTGGGTCGGTTACATCGACTATACCCCTGCTCCAAATTCCAGGTCTTGTGCCTATTGTATTGGGTTGATGCATAATTACTGCAGAATACCTCTAAGCATTTCGCCCGGCGTGCTAACGTTTCTGCCAGCTCGCCTGGTCACAGGTTTTTATACAGTTTCCACGTATCTTGTTTCACAGAAAAGGAATGGGTTGCGAAAAATGCTATTAAAAAAATTGTATTTGCCTAAGATGCAGAGATGCCACACGCTGTGATTGAAACAAGAACCTCGTTGTTGTGAAGTGAAAGTGTTGACCGTTCGGCTAACATATTTTTCAATATTAAAAACCTAGCCAGACACATCACTTGCATTTTTAGGAGGTAACATGTGTGCGGTGAATTGGTGTAGTCGTTAGAGCATAGAATAACATCCTCTGTGATACTTTCTTCGGATCAGTACGCTTCGGTTTCAAGTCGTTCCGATGTCAGCTTACTTATTATTTTACCCCCTTTCAGTTTCAGGTCAGGTGTGAGTGTATACGCCGTTGCAGTGCGTCGTACCATGCAACATTTGTAGCTATCTGCATAGGTGGTCCGAGGCCACCTTCCGAACATCTCTGTGAATTACTTCCTCCTCTGCCGTAACCATGTGATAGGTGACCGACTTACACGATCCGTCACCCCATCCGGATCCTCATTCTCAGAGAAGAGAACACGATGCACTGCATGCATCTTGTTATTTGTATGATTCAGGAGCTGACGTACACGCGCACACACACGCATATATATATACGTATATACGATGGGGTGCTGAAAGTTCCTGGCTTTGGGTAAAAGAAAATACAGGAGGATCAGTTAATTATGATTTTATTCAACATATTCCCCTCTCAGATTCACACACTTAGTGCAGCGGTCCTTCATTTTTTTAAGCCCTGTAAAAGAACTCGGAATATTGGGACTCCATCCAGGCTTTTCACGATACCCTTAAATGCAAGAACTTTTCAGCACCCACCTCGTATGTATACTCTTTCATCGGAAAGGGAATGGCGGAGTCCATTATTGGTATTTTCTTCAGAAGATCTAAGACCTGTGGGACGAATTAAGCCTCAAAGAGGCCATCTGGCTCAAGTTATTTGAACGGAGTGACAAGTAACAGGATGCAACCATGGTTTTTGAGTATAGTCGTCGGTCGGATACGAAATCCAACCAATGGGCGCAGGCGTGGCTGTGTGGTAAGAAGTTTGCTTCCTAACAACATGGGTCCAGGTTCAGTCTCACTGCAAGGCACCCTGGAAAAGTGTCTTCTATGGAGTTTGTCATATATACATATCTACGTGTGTGCGTCTTTGTTTGTACCCACCACTGCTTTACATCCGGTGCTGGTGTGTTTACATCCATGTAACTTAGCGGGTCAGCAAAAGAGACCGATAGAATAAGTACTAGGCTATAAAGTGATTAAAGTACTGGGGTCGATTCATTCGACTAAGAATTTTTCAAGGCGGTGCTCCAGCATGGCCACAGTCTAATGAATGTAACAGATAAACGATAAAAGACGCATTGAAACAAATTATAGACGTATAGGAATAATCATCTATCTAGACCAGACTGGGATGTTGCTATACAACGCTGATCACAATGCGCTTCTAATTCTTTTTTCGATTGCGCCATTCTTTTGCATGGCGTATCATCAGCAAAAAAGCAAAAAGAAGAAACATAGCTGCTGATCCCTAAAAAAACCTCGGAAGACCAATGCAATCTCATAATCTATGCACAGAAATGAGAGCTGTTCCTTTCATTAGTAAAATTGTTATTTTGGGCAAACACGTATCAGAGTTTCTCGTCATTTGACAATGCATTAACAAGGAGCAATTAGAAAATAAAATTATAGAACGCAAAATGAAGCTATTCTTTTACTTGTTTCAGTCATTAGACTTTCGGCCATGCTGGAGCATCGCCTTGAAGGATTTCAGCCGAACGAATCGACCCCGGTACTTAAATTTTAAGCCTGGTACTTATTCTATCGGTATCTTTTGTCGAACCGCTAATGTTACGAGGACATAAACACACCAGCGGTGATGGAGGGGATACATATAGACACAAAGACGAACACACACACACGCACAAACACATAGATACGACGGGCTTCTTTCATTTTCCATCAACCAAATCCACTCACAGGACTTTGGTCGGCCCGGGGGCTGTAGTAGAAGACAATTGCTCGAAGTGACACGCAGTGGAACTGAACACGAAACCGTGTAGTTGGGAAGTAAACTTCTTAACACACAGCCACACTTGCGCCTTGTTGACGATGGTATCTAGAAGGTTTATTAATAACAAAGCGCCAGACAAGATTTAGCATACAGATGGCGCACCCTTACATCATTAGTCGCCACCGCTAAACTGTTTCTTGATTGCTTAAACAAATCTGGGATAAATGGCCATAATTTGAAATCCGGTGATAACGACTTTGTCATTAAAACAAACATTCCCATGATTCAAACCGACAATTAAAAATATTCATTAGTGACTAATAACCATAGTAGTCAAAGTGAGCCAACGAGGACGCCTCTGCATGGTTACTCGAATTGCTGGAAATAACAGCTAAATCTCCATCATATCCTATAGTTTTAAATAAGGTTGATTTGTAGTAAACCAATCTACCATGATTTCTCTATACCAATTTTTCTGTCCTTCCATGGCTCGGTGGTGTAGAGCGTCGGGCTCTCAATCATGAGATAGTGAGTTCGATTCCCGGACCGGGTTGTGTGTTGTGTTCTTGAGCAAGTTACTTTATTTCATGTTGCACCAGTTTACTCAGCTGAAGAAATGAGTCGTGACGTCACTGGTGCCAAGCTGTATCGGCTTTTGCCTTTGCCTTTCCCTTGGATAACATCAGTGGCGTAGAGGGAGGAGGCTGGTATGCACGAGCGACTGCTGGTCTTCCGTAAACAATCTTGCAGGAACTTGCGCATCCGAGGGGGACTTTCTAAATGCAATCCCATTGTCATTCGTGACCGAAGGAGGTTTCCCCCCTTGTATGGAAGGATGGAGGGAGGGAGGGAGGGAGGGAGGTTTGTGGCTTATTGATTATGGTACTCGGCTCACGATCCTAAGGTCGTGAGATCGATTCCCGGAGCGGGCTGCGTGTTGTGTTCTTGACCAAGACTATTTCACGTCACTTCAGTTCACTCGTCTGAAGAAATGAGTTGCGATGCCATTAATGCCAAGCTGTATCGACCTTAACCCTTCCTCTTGGATAACATCGGAGGCGTAGAGAGGGGAAGCTGGTATGCATGGGTGACTGCTGCTCTTCCATAAAACAATCTTGCCCGGACTTGTGCCGCGGAGGGGAATTTTCTAGGTGCAATCCTATGGTCATTCATGACCGAGGGGGCGGGGTCTTTACATTTACCTTCAATACAAGTGTTTCACAACCTCCTCTCCCTGTTCTCCACTATAATTTTCCAGAAAAATATATGCCCCTATCACTGGTTGAAAATACGACTTTATTTTTAATACATTATTTTCATTATTTACATTATTTACATTTGACGGATATTTGTCCTCATCTTCTTTGAGGTTAACACAACGTTTCAGCTGATATACACTCCAGCCTTCATCAGGTGTCTTGGGGAAATTTCGAACCTGGGTTCTCATTCCTAAGGTATTTTTCGATGTTATTATCATTATTATTATTATACGGGCATATGGCGTAGTGGTTAAGAGCGCAGGCTACTAACCCCAAGATTCCGAGTTCGATTCCAGGCAGTGACCTGGATAATAATAATAATCTTTTTTTTACAGGGGGTAAGATAATTTTGTACTTATGTTTCGGTTAGATCTCGTCAGTCTAGTATGCCGCAGTTTCCTCACAGATCAGAAATGTAAACCTTTATAAAGAAAAATAAATTTGTTCATGTTTTTGGCTGCGGATAATTTTCATAATTCAAAATAGAAAGTGCTAAAGGAAATATATTCTGTGCTGACTGTGTCTAAACTAACCGAAACATACGTATGGTACGTGGTTGTTCTTCGACTATAACGGAAACCAGACTGTGATTTATATAACATGTAAATTATTTAATGTATACATTCATCTATTTTTTTCATATGTAGGTTGTAGAAAGGATGTTGCTTGAAGCATATTCGTTTATATGCATTCGTAATGTAAATTAAAATACGTGATAAATACCTTAAAAAGAAAAGGCAGAAATGTCAATTTTTAAATAAATTTTCCCAGGGGATCGATTCCCTGCGCGATAAATTCAGAAAACATGTTTTCAAATCAGACAATTGGCAGGAGACACTATAAATATTTGTCAGAAACATTACGAATTTATTTCTTCACCAAGTCCGCGAGAGGGCTAAAAAGCCATGAGTAGGGTCAGAGCGGTTAAATAAATTTCGTGATTTTGGTTTATGTCAGCGATGAGTATACATAACGGGGTCTGTTTCAGACAACTTCCTCTCTTCTGATGAAGACAATAAATGCGCGCGCGCGTATGTATATGCCTCCCCACGCGCGCGCACACACACACACACACATACATATACTTCGTTTTTGTATCTAGTTTCCAAGATTCCTTATGTGAATTCGTGTCTAGAAACAAATTTTATTGTGTCTGACAATTGGTTAAATATCCAACTCATTTGTTTTGTTTTCGTTTGGCAAAGCTCTTTCGTTGTTACTTGCAACCTTTTCAATGACTACTGACTTAATCCGTTATGGAGGCCACGTTTGTCTGTTTGAGGTTTGTTGCATGCATGTGTGTGTGCGTAGTAGCGTTCGCATGTGCTTGTGTATGTATGTATGTATGTATGTATGTATATTGCTTCTCAACTACACGGTCCCGGGTTCAGTCCCACTGTGTGGCACCTTGGGCAAGTGTCTCCTACTATAGCCTCGGGCAGACCAAAGCCTTGTGAGTGGATTTGGTTGACGGAAACTGAAAGAAGCTCATCGTATATATACATATATATATATATATATATATATAGATATATATATATATTGATAGAAAGGACAACAAAAGAAAGAAAGAGACCTCGATATTATGTAAATAGAGGAATTTATCTGTCACATATTTTTACAGGTATATATATATATATATATATATATATATATATATATATATATATATATATATATATATATATATATATATATATGCGTATCTTTTTGTCTATGTTTGTCCCCTACCCCATCACCACTTGACAACTGGTGTTGGTGTTTTTACGTCCACGTAACTTGGCGGTTCGGCCAAAAAGACCGATAGAATAATTATTAGGCCTTAATAAAATAAGTCCTTTGGGTCAACTTGTACGACTAAAACCCTTCAAGACGGTGCACCAGCATGGCCGCAGTCAAATGAGTGAAACAAGTGAAAGAAAGAATAAAAGAATATATATGTATATATATATATATATATATATATATATATATATATATATATATGTATTACATTATATTATAGCATATTCTATCATATTATATAGGTATGTGTGTTTGTGTGTGTGTGTGTGTGTGTGTGTGTATAAGAACGTGTGTATTTGTGTGTGTGTGTGCAAACTATTGTATATATCTATAAATATGTATGCATATGGAAATATGCAAATGTGTGAGCGCATGTAGGTGTGTGTGTGTACTTGTATGTCTATGTGGGTGTGAGCATGCGATAGTCTGAGTATGTGAGTGTGAGGTATGAGGTATCAGTGTGTGTGATTCACTGTCATTGCATGGCTGGCTGTATATATAGAGATAGGATGTGTAATTTCGGTGTTAAATTGTCTTTAATACATGTAGAATTAAAAAGACGACCACCTGTCTGGTTAATAAGTTTAATGATACATTCCGAATCAGAATAACTTGTTAAGCAGACATATGGTCGTCCGTTAAATTCTAGAGTTAGACAGGCTAGTAGGAGGGATGTGTGTGTATGTGTGTGTGTGTGTGGGGGGGGGGGTGAATGCGCGTGGTAGTCGTGGTGGTGGTGGTGGTGGTGGTGGTAGTAGTGGTGGTATGTGAATAAACGGTATATATATACGTGTGTGTGTGAAGAATAATCAAAGCGTGTAAAAACAATGTTGTTATATAGCTAGGTTGATATATATATATATATATATATATATATATATATATATATATATATATATACATATATATAGAGGTAGATAGAGAAAGAGAGAGAGAGAGAGAGAGAGAGAGATCAGCAAATAGAGAGAAGTGATAGAAAGATAGATTTATGAATATGTGTGTATGTATATATATATATATATATATATATATATATATATATATATATATACACATACACACACACACACACATACACACATACATGTTTTGTATAGAAGGAAAGTGCATTTGTAAAATTTCTTCATCTGTCGTGAATCGTGTAGTGATGCCCGTTTCAGACATCAACTGGTGACATTTCTTCCTGTATGAAATCGTTACAACCCTACGTCGTTCAGAGACTAACGAGAGAGCTTGTATGCAGTTAAATGGACTTTCTAGAAATAACAGCCAAATCTTAATTCACACGCTGCCATCTTAAGAAAAAATAAAATACAAAAAAAAGGAAACATTGAAAATAGCTGTAATCATGAATATACAAAAAGATGGGAAGGTTATGGATGGAATTCTTTTGGTCAAACGCCTACTGAACTTGTACTGACCTTGCGCTAACCAGCAACGGTAAGTAAAAGGGTCATCGATTGTTTTCGACAATTAGGCCTCAGTTGATCGATCTACTGGCTTACCTGCACTTTAATAAGCGTCCATGTGACCTAGAATTCCATAGACAGTGTACTCTTAACGTAATATCTCTGGTAGAATAACCGTAGCGCTGGGTGTAGCACGGCTGAAGGAACAGCCTTTGTATCAGTTTCAAATTTTGGCACAAAGCTAGAAATTTTAGGGGAGCGACCCCAGTGTATAACTGTTGTTGTTTGTTCCTTCTCGAGCCATGCCTGGCTCATAAGGGCCGGTTTCCCGGTTTCATTGGCGTATAAGGTTCCCCTACCTAGACGGGACACGAAATTTTTTAATCCACGAGAGTTCCGGAACCCAGTAATGAACTCATTTGTATACAGCCAATCAGAGCTCACCTTGAAAATCCACATACTGTGTGCTACTACAGTACAGCCAGTTAGGCATAGAATGGCGTATGCCTCTCTGTGAGTACAGCATAGCAGGTCTCACATAAGCACCACATTACCCGCCTCCATCCTCACAGATCAATTGAGCACCGCCTCTATATGGAGCTAACATTAGGTACCTATGCTCAGACTGAGATTAGTGATACTGCATATACCCATTGATATATGCAAGGAGGGCGCAATACGACACAACGCCATATTGATTACGATGTTTCCATATCAACACCAACATTTTAAATTAGGAATGTACAATATCAGTCAACAAATTAAGAAACTAAACTCATTTACATTTTCTAGTAAATGACACTTATGGCACCATCGGGGAGCAGCTCTCCATTCACTTTATACACTAAATTTCAAAGTTGTCACCCCTATTAACCCGCTTAGAATAGATTTTGCTATAATGCACATTTCCACTGAACTCAACCAGAGTATTTTCGTGACTAGGTGAACACTAGTTTGATAGTTGAGCTCTGATTGGTTGTATGCAGATGAGTTCATAACTGGGGTCTGGAATTTTCGCGGGATAAAAAAAGAATGTATATACATTATATATATATATATATATGTATGTATGTATATATATATATATATATATATATATATATATATATATATATATATATATATATATATGTATGTATGTATGTATGTATGTATGTATGTATGTATGTATGTATGTATGTATAACATAATCGCGTGCAGTCCTCCACACACGGTTGATTTCTGTGGGACGTTGTTATTCTATGAATCGTTGTTTGGCTCCAGTTCAGCTTTGATCGGACAGACTTACCATGAACGATGTTCCAGCCGTGATCATCACGTCTTTTTTCCAAACAAAGTCTGGTGTACTCCCGGCTACATTTTCTGATGTGCCGTCCCTATATTTCTTATAAAGGGCTTGATCTGAGGGTTGTTTGGCTGCTATTTTTAACAGGATGAAGAGTCTGTGAGGACACTTCCTTTTTGAGACGTTTGTATGGTAATTTCTAGATATGTAATTAACGTTCTGTTCCGCTATTTTACCTTATGATCCTGAAGCCCTGACTTTAATTTTGGAGTAAAAACAATATTTCCTTTTTGGGGCTAATGGGCTAATCATTATTTCCTCTTGTGTGCAGTGCGTGTGTGTATATATATTTGTGTTTGCGTGCGTTGTGTGTGTTGTGTGTGTTGTGTGCGTTTACTTGTTTGCCTGTGCGTAACTGTGTGTTAAGCATCAAGTTTAAAATTATTAGACGTCTTAATCATTTTATGGCGTACATTTTTTTTACCGCTTCTAAAGTGCACTTCTTTCCCTGAAAATTATCCCAGAAAATCATCCTACGCCTTATGAATGCAGAGTCAGGGTTTGGGTTACTAGCGAGTGATGGTCCAAAAAGATACCCGCCGACCGAAAGGCTTTATAAGTTCGTTCACTTCATAGCGGTCAAACACGTTAGTCATTGGAAAAGAGGGTAACAGTTATGATCTAGGTAAGGCCTTACAGTCTGATTTGGAGTAAAGGGAGGAAGAAACCACTGCAACCCATGGGTTACTGTCGTAGAAAATAACACAGCAACACATCGATGTTTTTCCTTAAGCCAGAGGCGTAATCTGAGTGGACGAGGTCAAATATGTGTGTGTGTGTATGTGTATGTGTGTGTATGTATGTATGTATGTATGTATGTATGTATGTATGTATGAGTGTGCGTGTTCGTGCTCCTGTGTTTGTCACCACCACCACCACTCCATGACAACCAGTGTTGGTTTGTTTTGCGTCCACGTAACATAGCACTTCAGCCTAAGAGAACGATATAATAAATACTAAAAGAACAAGACAAAGCAAAACAAAAACCAGTACTGAAGTTTATTTGATCGATTAAACTCTTCAAAGCAATACCCCAGCATGACCGCAGCTAAAATACTGGAACAAGTAAAAGATATAATGTATAAGATATATAAAGAAGTGTTTACAAATTAGCCCAACAGAAAGCGAATTACATTGCAATGGTAATGACGTTAAACCAAAGAACTGTTGATTTTTGTAGTTATGTCTTGTGATGTGTTTCCTAAACGAAATTAAGAATTCTGCAGGTGTTAAACATTTTTTATCAAATGATGTGCGTGTTATATATACGTGTGGGTGTGTGTGAATGTATGTGTGTATGTATGTATGTATGTGAGTGTGTGTGTGAGTGTGTGTGTGTGAGTGTGTGTGTGAGTGTGCAAGTACGTATGCTTGTGTATGTATGTGTGCATATTTGTATACTTGTGTATATGTTTATATATATGTATATAAGTATGTGTATGTATGTGTGTGTATGTATGTGTATGCGAATGTGCATGTGTGTATATATACATATACATATACATACACACATATATGCATAGATACATACACACAGACACACACACACACACACACACACACACACACACACACACACACACACACACACACACACACACACACACACACATATATATATATATATA
Source organism: Octopus bimaculoides (assembly GCF_046866305.1). NCBI lineage: Eukaryota > Metazoa > Mollusca > Cephalopoda > Octopoda > Octopodidae > Octopus > Octopus bimaculoides. The sequence goes on from NC_142941.1 coordinate 61,341,230, forward strand.
TATATATAGATATGCAGGGCAGGGAATCATCAATTAGTAATAAAATTAATAATTAACAATTTCTGCCGGGTAGCTCAGTATGAAAAAACCTTTTTCGGTAAATAATAATTTATAATCATAAATATATAGGGATTGACAGTAACCTGCTTCTCCAACATACTGAGAATTCAGAAATAGCAGTCAAAGAACTACTGATTTCAAAACTACAAATTATTACTCCAGATTGATAGCGATATTTTTGATACACACAGAACAAAAAACAATAGAGAAGAGTAAAAAACACTTGCCTTTTAGTTAATTTAGTACAATTGTTTCACAGTTAAGAGTACATAATACTCTATTCTGATCTTCAGCTAAATATTCTAATAAATTTGTTAACGTCTAAATAACTCACGTTAATTTTGACCATGCGAACATCAATACCACGTGAAGAAGACGTTAAGAAATTTATCGGCCAGTAAATTCAAAACCTCTTGCCCTAATGAATTTCAATTCAGCGTGTATCAGAAATAGTTCCGTTTAGGAAAGAGACTCGTACGAATTCCTGCGGTATAACCATCTACCCTGGAGTTATTGTTAAAATATAGATATGCAGGGCAGGGAATCATCAATTAGTAATAAAATTAATAATTAACAATTTCTGCCGGGTAGCTCAGTATGAAAAAACCTTTTTCGGTAAATAATAATTTATAATCATAAATATATAGGGATTGACAGTAACCTGCTTCTCCAACATACTGAGAATTCAGAAATAGCAGTCAAAGAACTACTGATTTCAAAACTACAAATTATTACTCCAGATTGATAGCGATATTTTTGATACACACAGAACAAAAAACAATAGAGACGAGTAAAAAACACTTGCCTTTTAGTTAATTTAGTACAATTGTTTCACAGTTAAGAGTACATAATACTCTATTCTGATCTTCAGCTAAATATTCTAATAAATTTGTTAACGTCTAAATAACTCACGTTAATTTTGATCATGCGAACATCAATACCACGTGAAGAAGACGTTAAGAAATTTATCGGCCAGTAAATTCAAAACCTCTTGCCCTAATGAATTTCAATTCAGCGTGTATCAGAAATAGTTCCGTTTAGGAAAGAGACTCGTACGAATTCCTGCGGTATAACCATCTACCCTGGAGTTATTGTTAAAATATAGATATGCAGGGCAGGGAATCATCAATTAGTAATAAAATTAATAATTAACAATTTCTGCCGGGTAGCTCAGTATGAAAAAACCTTTTTCGGTAAATAATAATTTATAATCATAAATATATAGGGATTGACAGTAACCTGCTTCTCCAACATACTGAGAATTCAGAAATAGCAGTCAAAGAACTACTGATTTCAAAACTACAAATTATTACTCCAGATTGATAGCGATATTTTTGATACACACAGAACAAAAAACAATAGAGAAGAGTAAAAAACACTTGCCTTTTAGTTAATTTAGTACAATTGTTT
>NC_142941.1:61360199-61387699 GCF_046866305.1 Octopus bimaculoides
ACCACCACCACCACCATCATCATCATCATTATCATCATCATCATTATCGTTCAATTTAACGTCGCTTGAGTTGAAACCTTGGACATGGAACTTGAAGTAATTGCATTTTCCACTCGCCTTGATTTCGTCCCACATGTCTTTAATAAAAACAAACAAACAAAAAAAAAAGAAGAAAATTTGAAAGAAAAGCTTTGTTACTGAAGAAGCTACAGAATAATTTTGTTTCGAATAGAGTAACTTTGTACCGAGCTTATTTCAGTTTCACTTTCTAATTACGTAATCCGAGATGGTGCACTGTGAACCCCCTATAAAGACCATGGATTGCAACTAGAAAGTTCTCTTTCAAGGCACAAGTCTGGACAAGGTTGTTTATGGATGATCAGCAGTCATCCATGCACATCAGACCCCACTCTCCATGACACTGAGGATATCTAAAAGAAAGTAAAAAGGTCGATACAGCGATGTTGCAACTCATTTCTACAGCTGAGTGAACTGGAGAAACGTGAAGTAAAGTGTTTTGCTGAAGAGCACAACGCACAGCCCGGTCCGGGAATCGAACTCACGACCTCATAATTGTGAGCCCGATGCTCTAACCACTGAGCCATGCGCCTTCAATACTCTATATAGAGCAGAGATAATAAAAAGTATATAATAGAAGAAGGTAGAATCCAAAACGCAAATACATCGATGTAGATCCCTTTTACAGCAACAGCCCACAAATATGTAGACAGCTTTATTTATTTATTTATTTAAAAAAATTTTTTTTACTTGTTTTAATCATTGGACTACAGCCATACTGGGGCAATCTTGGAGAGTTTTAGCTGAACGAATCAACCCCAGAGAACTGCTATTGAATGTCTCTCGGGAGAGATTTACAAATAGTAACTATATATATATATATATATATATATATATATATATATACAAAGAATAAGCCCCGGGGTCGATTTGCTCGACTAAAGGCGATGCTCCAGCATGGCCGCAGTCAAATGACTGAAACAAGTAAAAGAGTATATATATATATATATATATATACACATACATATGAACGCAGGCGTGGCTTTGTAATAAGAAGCTTGCTTCCCAAACACACAACTTTGGGTTCAATCCCATTGCATAGCAGCTTGGGCAAGTGTCTTCTGCGATAGCCTCGGGTCGACGAAACCTCGTGAGTGTATTTGGTAGACGTATATATATATATATATATATATATATATATATATATATATATATATATATATATATATAGTTTCAAAAAAACAACAAAGTGAGGACGTGATACGGATAGTGTTATTGGACGCTCGGGAAAGGAAAGAGAGAGTGTATGACGTTTCGGGCAGAGCCCTTCGTCGGAAAGATGGAAAGTTCGGAGAATGGAAAGACGGAGGAAGAGGAAAATGGTACCGATGCCCACGAGGTTACATTGTGAAAGGACCGGAAGGGGAGGTGGTGGGGGAAAAGTTCTTTCTAAGACAGGAGAGTGAAAAACGGAGCTGAATATCTGTGCGTATATATATATATATATATATATATATATATATATATATATATATATGAGCGTTTGTGTGTGTATGTATGTGTGTGTGTGCGTAACCGTGTGGTAAGAAATTTGCTTCCCAACCATGTGGTTCACGGTTCAGTCCCACTGTGTGGAACCATGGACAATTGTCCTCTACTATAGCCTCAGGACGACGAAATCCTTGAGAGTGGATTTCGTACACGGAAACTGAAAGAAGTTCGTCGTATATATATATATATATATATATATATATATATAATGTATGTATATATAATGTATATATATATGTATGTATATATAAAGTATATATATATGTATGTATACATATATATATATATATATATATATATATATATATATATATATATATATATATATATATATATATATGTATGTAGGTATATATATATATATATATATATATATATATATATATATATATGTAGGTATATATATATATATATATATATATGTATGTAGGTATATGTATGTATATATATATATATATATATATATGTATGTAGGTATATGTATATATATATATATATATATGTATGTAGGTATATATATATATATATATATATATGTATGTAGGTATATATATATATATATATATATATATATATATATGTATGTAGGTATATATATATATATATATATATATATATATATATATATATATGTATGTAGGTATATATATATATATATATATATATATATATATGTATGTAGGTATATATATATATATATATATATATATATATATATATGTATGTAGGTATATATATATATATATATATATATATATGTATGTAGGTATATATATATATATATATATATATAATGTATGTATATATGTATGTATACATATAGATATGTATGTAGGCATGTATATATATATATATATATATAAGATTAAGATTAAGATTAATGTAATATAAAGCTGAAAAAAAAAAAAAAAATTAACACCAAATATACAGTGCGTGTGTTTTTATTGGCTAAACTGGCAATATGACCATCCCCAAGTACAACAATATATATATATATATTTATTTATTAATTTATAATGAGTGTGTGTGCGTGTTTTTGTGTATGTGTTTGTTCCCCCACCCCATCCCACCCATTGTCAACTGGTGACGGTGTGTTTACGTTCTCGTAACGTTGCAGTTCGGCAAAAACAAACGAAAGAATAAGTACCAGGGTTTAAAAATAAGTACCGGGGTCGATCAGTTCGACTGAAATTCCTTAAAAGCAATGCCCTAGCATGGCCGCAGTCTAATGACTGAAACAAGACATAGAAAAAAAACACACAAGAAATATATATGTGTATGTATGTATGTATGTATGTATGTATGTACGTATGTATTGCGTGTGTGTATGTGTGTGTAGCATATAGAGGGCGTGGAGGCATGCGCGATGCTTGGTGCCATGAAGTCGCATGCGTCACTTACTTCCTGTTGCCTGTCTGTAGAAAGCTTTGAGTGTCTAGATTTATAAAGATTGCTTCAGCGATTTCCCCGTCGTTCATTTATCTTTTTTATCTCTTTTAGGATAACAATGTTATAGATACACGTTTCTCTCTCTCTCTCTCCCTCACTCTTTCTAATGTGGTGATTAAACGTGTAGTATAGGGTGCTTCCCTGTTACTCGTCTGTTCTGGCTTACCAACACCCGCACTGAATTTCGACAGTGTAAAGTTTCCTCTATTCGTCTATTTAAACCATGAGTTCTCAACCATTTTCTATCGACGAACCCCTTTGATTATAATTTTATTCTGATGGACAAACCATTGCCATTTGGTGTTTAAAAACTAAGTTTTACAGAATCTTCTTTCAAAATACCTATTTTGTTAATTCTTTTATTTTTTATTTGTTTCAGTCATATGACTGCGGCCATGCTGGAGCACCGCCTTTAGTCGAGGACTTATTCTTTGCAAGCCTAGTACTTATTCTATCAGTCTCTTTTGCCGAACCGCTAAATTGCAGAGACGTAAACGGACCAGCATCAGTTGTCAAGCGATGTTGGGAGGACAAACACAGACGCACAAACATATACATACATACATACATACATACATATATATACGTCGGGCTTCTTTCAGCTTCCGTCTACCAAATCCACTCACAAGGCTTTGGTCGGTCCGAGGCTATAGCAGAAGACACTTGCCCGAGGTGTCACGCAGTGGGACTGAACCTAGAACCATGTGGTTGTTAGGCAAGCTAATTACCACAAAACCACTCTTGCGTTTAGTTTGTATTTTGCACATTAACTTGGATACGTTTGAACTATACAAAATGCTAGAGAAAGAAACCTGGCTGTCTCATGCAATAAATACCAATACATGCATCAAAGGCAAAGTTTGTTGATGGGCCCTTAAACTATTATCGTGGATCCTCAATTTCCTATTTTGTTGTATAGACTCCCCAAAAATCTTGTATGGACCCTCAGGGACCACATGGACCCCGGATCAGAACCACTGATTTAAACACTCTTAAGTTATCAGATAGTTTCTTTTAAAACCAAATTCCGAATATCTTCCTTCGGGAATCATTCTGAGTGGTATGTGGGAGCGGACTGTTGTTTGTTGGCACTCCGTCGCTTACGACGTCGAGGGTTCCAGTTGATCCGATCAACGGAACATCCTGCTCGTGAAATTAACGTGCAAGTGGCTGAGCACTCCACAGACACGTGTACCCTTAACGTAGTTCTCGGGGGATATTCAGCGTGACACAGTGTGACAAGGCTGACCCTTTGAATTACAGGCACAACAACAGAAACAGGAAGTAAGAGTGAGAGAAAGTTGTGGTGAAAGAGTACAGCAGGGTTTGCCACCATCCCCTGCCGGAGCCACGTGGAGCTTTAGGTTGTTTTCGCTCAATAAACACTCACAACGCCCGGTCTGGGAATCGAAACCGCGTTCCTACGACCGCGAGTCCGCTGCCCTAACCACTGCGCCTCGACGTGAGAGCGGACTACATTCTATGTTGTTATCGTCGTTGCTGTCAGTCGTCTCCGCTGCCGTTGTTGTTGTTGTTGTTATCTAACACCGGGTCATCTCTGATTAATGAGACTTAATTGCTTTTAATTACATCAGAGGCGTTAGAGACGGCTAGCTTGGCCGAATCGTTAGCACGCCGGACGAAATGATGGGAAGCATTTTGTGTTTACATTCCGAGTTCGAATTCCACTGAAGTCGGTTTTCCCTTTCAGAGTGTTGATAAAATAAATAGCAGTTGAACACTGGGGTCGATGTAATCGATGTACACCCTCCCCCAAAATTGCTGGCCTTGTGCCAAAACTTGAAACCAATATTAAAGGTGATAGAGGCGGCGAACTGGCAGAATCGTTAGCACGCCGGGCGAAATGCTTAGCGTTATTTCGTCTGCCGTTACGTTCTGAGTTCAAATTCCGCCGAGGTCGACTTTGCCTTTCATCCTTTCGGGGTCGATAAATTACGTACCAGTTATGTACCGAGGTCGATCTAATCGACTTAATCTCTTTGTCTGTCCTTGTTTGTCCCGTCTGTGTTTAACCCCTTGTGGGCAATAAAGAAATAAGAATTGTTAGCATGCCGAGTAAAATGCTTCTTGGTATTTTCCCCCTCTTTACGTTCCGAGTTCAAATTCCACTGAGGTTGGCTCTGCCTTTCATCCCTTTCGGGGTCGATAAAATATGTACCAGTTGAATACTAGGGTCTAAATTGATGGCCTTGTTCCAAATTTTTAAATTATTATATTAAAGGCGTTTGAGGCGACGAAATAGCAAAGTGCTTTCCTATGTTTCGTCTGTCCTTACATTCTGAGTTCAAATTCCACCGTGGTCGACTCTGTCTTTCATCCCCGTTGGAGGTCCATAAAATAAGTACCAGTCAAATACTGAAGTTTGATGTAATCCCCTTCCCTCAAAAACTGCAGGGCCTATGTTAAAATTCGAAACCATTATATCAAAGGCGTTGTTGTCTATCATCCTGTTGTTTTCTTCTCTTTTTGGAGGCGGGGTAGGGTAGCCAGAAGTGGGGTCAGTGTGGTTGAATGGTTAAAAAGTTCATTTCGCAACCGCACTGTCCCGAGTTCAATTCTTTTCGTGGCATCTTCAGTAAATGTCTTTTTCTATAGCTTCGGATCGACCCCACTGTCTTGTGAGTAGTATTTGATAGATGGAGTCTCTTTGGAAGCCCATCAAATAGAATATACCCATAATTCGAAATGTACAGCCTTCCCACAAACCGTGTCCCTGTGATTCTGCCCGAGAATCTCCTTCAATGAGGGACACGTATCTACGTTACAGATACACCCAGTCACAACGCCAATGAAGGAAAAAGTAATTCAGTTAATCGAATAACTGAATCCTCCTCGTCAAGCGACGGAGATCCACCTCATATTAGAAAATTTCATGTTCTTTTAAAGACAGTACGGCGTAAGTTGGAGGGGTCTCGGTCTGTATTTCTATCAGGTTCAGCGACGACCGCCATAAGAGGCTCCGCTCTGGCTCGCGGGAGTAGCCATGTTTCGCTTGGCTGCGTTGCTCAACACTCGAGTTTTGTTTGTAGACTGACAGCAGGAAAAAAAGCTATTTTTACTTTTGTGTTGAGGACAATCGAATGTTCTGGGAAGTCCTCTTCTCTTGCTCTATATGGTTATCTCTATTATCTGGGTTAATATTACTGTTCTATTATACTATTTGCTTGTATTTTTTATTTTATAATCAAATGTTTTTTTTTTTTATAATTTACTTTCAATACAGCCACCACTCCCCACTCTTGTATTTTTGTTTTTAAACCCTCTAATGTCCCTCCCTGGACGCCCTTGTGGCAAATACATTATTATTGTTCTTTTTCCGTTTTTTTCTTTTTTTGGTAGTCTTATTTGTATTACGCACATTCATTGCACAACCAAGCCAAGTGCAGAATATTTTCAATATTTTTCATCATGTTTCCTATTTCTATTGAACTATACCTGGTATCTCTTTTATTCTTTTCTTATTTCATTGTTTTGACTGCGGCCATGCTGGGGCACCGCCTTCAAGAATTTTAGTTGAACGACTCGACCCTAGTACTTATTCAATTTAAAGCCTGATATTTATTCTGACGGCCCCTTTCACAGAACTGTTAAGTTACGGGGATGTAAGCACACCAGTACCGGTTATCAAGCGCTGGTGAGGGACAAACACAGATACACACACACGCACACACACACACACACACACACACACACACACACACACACACACACACACATATATATATATATATATATATATATATATATATATATATATATAAAATTTAAATAATAAGGGTTACAAATTGAATGTTAATTTAATTAATATCTGATGAAAATGTTTCATGAAAATCTTTGATAAATATGTTTGATAAATATGTTTGATAAATATGTTTGATAAATCTTTGATAAATATGTCTCTTGAAAGTGTCTGATGATAATGTTTGATGGAAATATCGAATGAGATCTTTTAAGCCTGGTACACGTTTTCGGGACCCGAATTCCGACTACGAGCTTTTCAAACATAACAATTTTAATATACGCTACCGGAGCTGGAATTACCGCGGCTGCTGTCACCAGACTTGCCCTCCGGTCGATCCTCGTTAACGGATTTGAAGTATACTCTTTTCGATCGCGGGGTCTCAACAGAGTCCCGCTTCGTTATTTTTCGTCACTACCTCCCCGTGCTGGGAGTGGGTAATTTGCGCGCCTGCTGCCTTCCTTGGATGTGGTAGCCGTTTCGCATGCTCCCTCTCCGGAATCGAACCCTGATTCCCCGTTACCCGTTGCTACCACGGTCGGCACTTACCGGGCCGTCGACAGTTGATAGGGTGGACTCGCGGGGGACCCGTCGCGCGAAGGCTCTTGCTTACCACACAGACACTCCTGTGCCTATTGGGTAATTTCGCATTTCTTTTAGAGCTGTAGTTTTCAGCCGCGGTCCATACGACCCTTCGGGGTCCATGTAAGATTTATTGTTAAATTGTGTCTTTAATCTCTTACTCGTTTCAGTCATTAGTCTGCCTCGAGGCTATCCTGGGATTATCGCCTTGAGGAATTTTTAGTCGAATTAATCCACCTCGGTACTTATTTTCATTTTAAGCCTGGTACTTAATCTATCTTTCTCTTTTCCCGAACGAGGACTTAAACACACCAACAATGGTTGTCAAGTGGTGTTGGACGACAGCCGCACCTGCGCTTATTCTTACCACATAGACACTCCTGCTACTGTTGTTGGCACTCCGTCGCTTACGACGTCGAGGGTTCCAGTTGATCCGATCAACGGAACAGCCTGCTCGTGAAATTAACGTGCAAGTGGCTGAGCACTCCACAGACACGTGTACCCTTAACGTAGTTCTCGGGGATATTCAGCGTGACACAGTGTGACAAGGCTGACCCTTTGAATTACAGGCACAATAGAAACAGGAAGTAAGAGTGAGAGAAAGTTGTGGTGGAAGAGTACAGCAGTGTTTGCTACCATCCCCTGCCGGAGCCTCGTGGAGCTTTAGGTGTTTTTGCTCAATAAACACTCACAACGCCGGTCTGGGAATCGAAACCGCGATCCTATGACCGCGAGTCCGCTGCCCTAACCTCTGGGTCATTGCGTCTCCACACTATGTGTAATAAATTGATTTTAATTCTACAGTGCACAAGATATTTTAGGAATTTTTTTAATACAATTCCTAATAAAAATATGGTAGGACTTTTTAAGTATCGAATGGTTTTGAGGATCCGCCTAAATAAAATAGCTATCAATGATGTCCATAGGGGGGAGGGAAATGGTTGAGAGCCGTTGTTTTAGAACTTGAAGACATTAGCACTTGGTATGTTAGAGGAATCCGGGAGTGTGGGCGACGTTTCTATAATGACCCTACACGGTTGCTTTCCTGAGTAATCCGGGATTTTTGTGTAGGGTTTAGTCCGGATTACCCTAAGTGGATTGCCCCATTATTGGCGATTCTATTTATTTATTTATTTATTTATTATTTTTTTCTCTACTTTCTATTATATATCCTCTAATATATCATTGATGTTAACCCCACTTGTTTTGATAAGTTTTTGTAACTTTTTTTTGTGTGCTGTAACCCATCCTTCGATATTGTCCTCCATGTCTTGGGCCCTTGTGGCCAATAAAAGGAATCATCATCATCATTATCATTATTATTATTATTGTTATTACAAACGATAGAGTTCGTCAAGGTGCGGTGATGCTTTTTGTCCATTGTGGCGACGCACCAGGTCTAACTGACGTCCTCTCACTTCTACTCACTATCCTTGCATTGATCGTTTTATGGGTACATATGGAGAGAACAGGTGGTGGCGAGAGGGGGTGGGTGGAGAAGGAATGCAGAGCAACAGTGCTGAGCCCTCCACCCTCCTACGCCGTCCGCACCCAGTGTTATATGACGTTGGGTGTGGTGTGGCGAGCATGGTTTGCTCAGAGAAGAGGCAGGTTGGCTGGCTGGCTGGCTGGCTGGCTATGACAGCTGTGGTGGCGGCGGCTGGTCGATATACTTCAGTGCGTCGCAACAATATCATAGGTGTCAAAACATTAACCGCATACATCATTAAATATGCTGTCACCTACTTCACTGACAAATATACACACGTTCACACGCATACACTCTCTTACACACGCACACACTCTTTCACGCACACACACACACACACATTCTTTTATTCTTTTACGTGTTTCAGTCAATTGACCGTGGCCAAGCTGGAGCACCGCCTTGAAGGGTTTCAGTCGAACAAATGGACCCCAGGACTAATTAAAAAAAAAGAAACTTAGTACTTACTCAGTCGGTTTCTTTTGCCGAACCCCTAAGTTATAGGGACGTAAACACACCAACACCAGTTGTCAAGCGGTTAAAGGGGAGGGACAAAAACCGACACAAATTACACGCACACACACACACACGCATACACACTCATACATACACGAGCACACACACATACACACACACACACACACACATACATATGTTTATATATACACAACAGACTTATTTCAGTTTCCGTTCATAAATCCACTCACAAGGTTTTGGTCGGCCCGAGGCTATAGTAGAGAAATACACTTGCTCAAGGTGCCACGCAGTGGGACTGAAAATGGGACTTTGTGTTTGGGAAGCGAGCTTTTTACCACATAGCCACGCCTGCGTATGAATTGGCAGACATTTGTGTTCACAAACGAAAAAGCATTCTGTAGAGTTTATATATTACATTTTATTTAAAAATGTTAAAGATTCTTCACTTAAAACTTAGAGTTTAACGTTATCGTCACCGATTACTGGAATCGTTTGTCTAACCGGCAACGTGAGACTGAGTGTTACGATTAAAGGTGCTTTCGTTTTTTATAAAATATGACGTTACATAGATGTGTGTGTGTGTGTGTGTGTGTGTGTGTGTGTTCTGTATGTATATTCCTTTATTTGTTTCGATGATTTCACGACGGTCGAGCTGGTCGCCATTCTCAAGGCTTTTAAGTTAATCCGTGCGTCATTAAAAAAAAATTTTTAGGATGATTATTTACGTCGAGATTTTTCGTCGAACTGTTAGGTCTTTCAAGAAAAATCAAAGAAAACTCAAAAGAAACTCAAAGAATAACCATATCTGTATGTATGCAGAAAGTTATGCAGGGGTACATAGCTCGCAAGCTAGTTAATGCTAGGAACATTGACAAGAAAACGAACCCTCTTTTGGCCCTTTGATAAATAAATCACAGCTCACCTAGGTTATGTTTTTGCTATACAAGAACAGGAGATGGTTACTAAATACCTGATGAACAAATGAGATACTGGCACTCCATCAGTTACGACGATGAGTGTTCCAGTTGATCCGATCAAGCGAACAGCCTGGTCGTGAAATTAACGTGCAAGTGGCTGAGTACTTCACAGACACTCGTAACCATAAAGCGGCTCTCAAAGAGAGTAAGTGTGACAGAGTGTGAGAAGGCTGGCCCTTTGAAAAACAGGCACCACTCATTTTTTCCAGCTGAGTAGACTGGAGCAACGTGAAATAAAGTGTCTTGCTCAAGGACACAACGCGCCGCCGGAAATCGAACTCGAGACCTTGCAATTGTAAGCCTAATACACTAACCATTAAACTACGCACCTTCACACTCGAATGAGATAAGGATGCGTCTAAACCTTCAAGTGGTCATAGAAAGTTTCAATTGTGCCATAGTAGTCTGGATAATACCATTCACGCCGTAAGTAGTAGTCCAAAAATGTCTGCAAGAAGAATTGTCCCGACGGTTCTTGTTAAAGGAATATCAGAACCAGAAAGCATCGACGCTTTTAACAATAAAGATTACTATTAATCTTAGAAAAGAATAATACTAATTCTTCTACTTGTTCCAGTTATTTGACTGCGGCCATGCCGGAGCACTGCCCTTAGTCGAACAAATCGATCCTAGAACTTATTGTTTGTAAGCCTAGTACTTATTCTAGCGGTCTGGTTTGCCGAACAGCTAAGTTACGGGGACGTAAACACACCAACATCAGTTGTCAAGTGATAGTGGGGAGGACAAGCAAAGACGCACACACACAAACATATACATACATACATAAGAGTGGTTGTGCGGCAAGTATCTTGCTTCCGGTCTTGCGCGTTGGCTACTTCCTGTAGACCTGAGGATCAAAGTGTACTGGTGTTTTTTTAATCCATCCAAAATGGAACTTTGAAGTCGACCGAGTTCATGAAAGAAATTAATAAGGCAGTTAAAAGGTAGGAGAAATTTGTTTTTGGGGTACAGTGGGGCTACGTTATTTTATTAATTTTTATAAATAGGGTTTCACTGGCCTAGAGGCATTTTTTTCTCCTTTGGTTGCATTTGTTTTAGTAAAGGATTATCGATGGGCGTTACCTCGCCGCAAGAATTCTTTCTAGCTTTTGATTTTTCTGAAGACTTTTTGTATTTTGGAAGACTTTTTGTAAACGGTTATTTGTTGCTTGCTGCAAAGTTCGCGGCGAACATCTGTTTTTATGCCTAAAGTCATCGTGGAGTACCTATATTGGATTACCTGGGATTGCCAGGATTTCGAATAGGCCAAAAGACATTTAATTTGAACACCACGGCAGATTTAGCGGTGTTGTAAATTCAATTTTTGAAAAAAGGAAAAATTTGAAAATGACGACAACTGGATTATACTACGAGCACCACTAACTGTGAACCATTATTGGATTACCTATATTGGAGTACACAGGACTGGTCAGGAGTTCAAATACGCCAGAGGACAGACATTTAACTGTGAACTTTGTTTTTTTTTTGTTTTTTTCTTCTTTTTTTTTTGTTTGTTTATTTTTTGCAGTTAAAATATGAACAATAGAAAAAACAATACTGCTTTGGTGTGGGAAATTAACCCACCCAAAGAATGGGTGATAGATTTGGAAAGGAGGTCGGTGGTTCTAAGGACTTATTCAAAGTCCTAGGATACCATTGTCCCCTTTCCAAGGCTAGAAATAGAAAAGGAGCTGATGGAGTACATGCCGATGATAAAGCACATCACCTGGGGTTCCAAATATGCAACCATATGGTTGCTGTTTGGAACCCCGTAGATGGCATGTAAGTTCGCCAGTCAGCCCCTGGACCGGAAAAAAATTTTGTTCCTCCCCTCTTATTGTGGGAGAAAATGTAAGCGGGCGTTTGTCTGCGGGTTGCCACCGGGTTTAAAAGAAAGTTGGTTGGCCGAAACCATCCAAAGGGGACTTGGTGGCACCAGAGACACTAAATTGTTAAATGTAAAATTGTTGCCATCTGCTGACTTGGTTGGGGCGAAGGCCATATTAACGTTGTGGACCCAGTTAGACGATGACAGTGTGGTCTTTCCAGACTACTTGACCATGGTAGGCTCTAGGTATCCTGTAATCCTTGAAAGACGACTTCCGAAATGTCACGGATGCCTAGAGCCTGGTCATTTGAAGAAGGATTGTCGCCAAGACACGAAAGTGACCTAGGAGCAGACACCCATTAAAAAAAAGTAGTCTTGCTCTGCCGGAAAAAAAAGCAGGGTAAATAAAGTGTGCCCGTCGACCCCCCCCCCTTGGAGGGGGAGATGGTGAAAATCGTGGAGGCAGAAGCCTCCACGAATAGAAAAAGAAAGATGAGCAACGTCAGTTGCTCACCACCTAAAGAGCAGTATGCAGGTGAAGAGATGGACCCCCGAGTATCCCGGCAGAGGCTCCAACCCCCCGCAGACGAAAAAAGAGGGAAAAGGAAAAAAAAAAAGAAACGGGAGACGGTCGGCAGAAGTCACTGCGCCGCCGACTGAACCCGAGGCCTCTCCGGTGGGAAGTGTGCCCCCGGAGAGGAAAACTCTACCAGCGGGAATTGTGCCGATGACAGAGTGGCGTGACGTCCCTCCCAGTGAGGATAATGATTATGTTACCCTGTACTATGAGGGAGGGGCGGTGAATGAATTCTTGGACCGCGAGTGCGGCCAAGGTAGGAGCTACTCGGAATGTGCGAGTAGTTCCACATGGCCTCCGCAGGTAACTGCGGAGGTTATAAGTGACACCATGATGACAAGTCATAGAAAAATATGACTACAAAGATTTCTTCTATCTCACCGCAAACTCAAGCCTAACAATAGACACTTGTTTGGTCGGGGCAGCATATCTGCTTGCGGAGGGATGGAATGATGAAAATTATGATATTTTAATTGTCAATATATTGAAATTATGTAAAAATTGTAATTTTAAAAGGAAAAAACAGAACAATGTTTTCGAGGGGTTTTCAGTCGGCTGGTGCTGGTGCCTCTCTCATTATTTGTTTCATCCTTATCACCCTCATCTCATTAATGTCCATGTCCAGCCCGTAGCTACTTTATGTCTGCCTGTCTTTGTCTGTCCCCTCTATGTAACGCCGTTAATGGCGAAATTTATTGAAATAAAATAGCTTGCTTACGAACCACATGGTTCCGGGTTCAGTCCCACTGCGTGGCACTTTGGGCAAGTGTCTTCTACTATAGCCTCGGGACGACCAAAGCCTTGTGAGTGGATTTGGTAGAGGGAAACTGAAAGGAGCCCGTCGTATATATATGTATACATAGACGTATGTGTGTGTATATGTTCGTGTGTCTGTGTTTGTCACCCCGCAACATCGCTTGACAACCGATGCTGGTGTGTTTACGTCCCCGTAACCTAGCGGTTCGGCAAAAGACACCGATAGAATAAGTACTAGGCTTACAAAGGATAAGTCGATTTGCTCGACTAAAGGCGGTGCCAAGACACCTCGATTGCGTGATTTTTTTTAAGTGGTAGAACGCCCGGTAATTATTTTTTAGTTAGCTTATTGGCTATTTGCTACATTAGTGCTTAAACGGCTACTGAAATTATATATATCGCTGAAGAGATGAGGCACGTCGAAATCACGTGATCTTGCAGTGCGGGCGCCCGCAGTAGAATTTTAGCGATTCTGTCAATTCATGAACTTCTCCCATAAAGAACCACTAAGCCCATCTCAACAGCTATACTACTACTACCACCACTAGTAATACTACCATCTTACCATCATGAAAACGATTGGGAGGTGGGAGAGGAGTAAATTTGTTATGGAACACTATCTTGGAAATATTTGAATCCTGATTTGAGAAATAAGAAAGATGAGTCACTTATTTAAACTCCCAAGAGCTTCAGAAATGCAAAGAACAAGGTCGCCAATTCAAGTGCTTCGTCTTCTCCCCCACGCCCCGTTTCCTTGGTTTGTATTCAAATCTGAAGCGATTAGAACCTTGAAACCTGAAGAAGCTAAGGGAAGAGAGAGAGAGAGGGAGAGAGAGAGAGAGAGAGAGAGAGAGAGAGAGAGAGAGAGAGAGAGAGAGAGTGGGATCATGTATCAACACTAGTAATTTCTTTCGAGCGCACCCAAGATCATAACCACATATCCGGCTTGATTATTTCTGAAGAATATATATATATATATAAGATATATATATATATATATATATATATATATATATTTATTTATTTATTTATGTGTTTCAGCCAAGTGGCTGCGGTCATGCTGGTGCACCACCGGGATTTTCACGTTCCTTGCATGGCTCTTCTCCCCCATCTGACATGGTCCAATCAAGAGTTTTGATGGCACATCTGGTGTATAAGAGAATTTGACACAGCTGCCCTAAACTGCGTCAAGTTTTGTCTTGAAGACCTCCGCATCCATGTCTTGCATGTCTCTCAAATGTTTTGGCAGGGCATTGAAGAGCTGAGGTCCTCTGAAACCGAGGCTGCTGCAGTATCTCGTTCTTATGTGAGATGCAGTGGACGGTACCTTTGGCACCATGCAGTGGCGACCCGTGCGGGCATTCCTGTAGTACTTGATACCAAAGTTTGGCACCAGTCCTTCCAGTATTTTCCATATGTATATTATTACATATCTCTCCCGCCTGCGCTCCAGGGAGTAGAGACCTAGTGCCTTCAGTCGCTCCCTGTAGTTCATCTGTTGGACTGTGGCGATCTTTTTTGTATAGTGCCGCTGAATTGCCTCGAGTTCTGCTGTCCGCTTAACACTGTGTGGTGACCACAACTGAGAGCAATAGTCTAGGCGGCTCAGAACAAAAGTCTTCCATAGAATCGACATGACTTTTTGATCCCTTGTACGGAAAGTCCTCAGTATCCACCCTGCCAGTTGTCTGCACTTTGCTGTCAACTTGACAATGTGCATGTGAAATGATGCATCACTACACATGTTGATGCCCAGATCTCTTACTGTTTGTGGTTCTGGGATTGCAGTACCTCCAGGCCCTGTGTATGCCAGTTGGGAGGTACTTGTGGTCTTGTAGCGCAGTACTTGAAATTTTTTTGCATTGAACTGCATATTCAGGAAATCAATATATATATATATATATATATATAACTTTTATAAGTAATATTCTAAAAGAAATATTCTAAAAGAATATATAACTGAACTTATGTTGAGTGCTCAATTATCTTGAGCAAATAAATGTGTGTATATATGTGTTTTTATATCATTAATAAATTCGTAGAACTCATCAATAATATATTCAGGAAATCAATATTTAATATTTTGAAAGATATACATCCAACGTAACATGGTAACATAATAAATTTAAAAGTTTAAAACATAAATATACGGAATATAAATATGAATACATATAAAAATCTAAAAATAGATATATATATATGTTTAAATATATATGCGTATAAAAATTTATGTATAAATAAGCATGAATATTATAAATTCTAAAATATAAAATATAAAGAAACCTAAAGTTTAAAGAATAAAATATCTTACGATCGTTTCGCGGATGTTACTACAGTCACAAAGTGATCTAAAGATCATCTTATTATTAGTAATTCCGTTCTTCAGAGATGCATTAAGAACCCTTTATATACCTATATAATATTAAAATATTAGAAATATTAAAAATTAAGAATACCAAAAATTAAAAATAACAATATATACTGTCCTTGTCACGTTAATCCTTCTGAAGTGTGTAAAATTTGTTCGTTTCTTCCTTTGTTGAAGTTTCGAGTGTTAAACATTTATTTATATAAGAATTGGTATATTTTTTTTAAAGTATAGAAGATCTCAGCGAATTTCATCCTGCTATTATACGTGTTGGTAATCTTGTAAATCCGATTCAATTTTGAAAGTTCATCCACCGCGAGTATTTTACATTGAAATTTAAATTTATATCTCTTTATTACCCACTAGGAGCCAAACAAAGAAAGGGACAAACAATCTGATTGGGGTCAGATAAAACGTATGGGGTTACAAAAATTATGAAACAATTAAAAATTTGGTGATTAAAAAATATATAATAAAATCGAAAATCGAATGTTAAAATAAACAACACACACAACAATATAAACAGATAAAGTGGGGAACTGGGTTATGCTCCGACCCCACGAACCCCATCCCACCACTGACACTTTCGAAGACACCTATGGCGTATTCAATTGGACTTTTTCACTCGCAACTCTCGAGCGACATATTTCCATCTTGATTGAAACATTTTCTCCGACAAACACTTTCTCTCCACTCGTATTTTCTTTTCAAATAAAAAGAAAAATATCTCACCAGACCTTGACTGGAGATGAAAGTGCCCGTCTTGTTCCCTTCCATTCTAGTCTTCCATACAACCTCTTTCGCTACTGCTACTGTAATGAGGAAACATTTCTTACCTTCGTTTGGTAACAAACTTGGCGGGTCAATTTTTATAATTGACTCAGCCGACAACTGTACTCTTCCTTCACTTGACATTAGGTGTTCCACGTAAACCCACATTTCAGAGACCCCCGGACACCGTACAATAGCGTGCGGGACGGTTTCCCTATCCCGCCCGCATCTTGGACAGGTCGGTGATATCCGCGTTCCATGTCTTGCAAGTTTATCGCGAACGGGCAAGGCTCCTCTGTAGCATTGCCAGGTCAAAGACATTTGGAAATTATCCAACGACTTCAACCCGAATGTACGGAAGAACAGGCTGTCGAGTTCAATAAATCCGAGACCCAGAGTCATTCCCAGGTCATCGTGACATTCTGCCTCTACTAACCCTCTATAAAAGAATGCTGTAGAACCCCCGCTGCCGGCGTTGCCCGAGCGTCGGAATAGCAGGAGAGCCTTACGACATTCCGTGTACCATTGGCTCAACCTCGGTCTACAATAGCACCAAGCTTCTTTTGCACTCATACTGGCGAAGTTGGGGAACATTTGTCTTGCCAACGGAGACCACACCTGGTCACCATCCAGGAGTATCCAAAGATGCCTCAACCTCAACGCATGTCTGCGCATCATCAACCAAGGCATCCCTAAACCTCCCGTTAACGGTTTCTGGCAACAGATAGAGCGTCTCACAAGTGACTTCGAGCCCCTCCACAAAAAGTGAAAGAGCTGTCTTTCCAACTTGGTCAACCACGAATCAGGGCAAGGAACGACGGTCAGGCGGTAGGTAATCACCGATGCGATAAACACATTGGCTACCTCTGCCCTCCCTTTCAAGGACAGCCTTCGTCAAGACCAGCTCTTGGCTATACCGGCTATCTTGCTCGACACCTCTGCCCAGTTCTTCTCCACCTGGAGGTCTGGACCAAACCAAACCAAACCAAACCCCCAGCAACTTAACCGGCCCCTCCGTCCAGCGTCCTACGACGCTATCCGAAGGCATCGACTTGCCCCTCCAGGTGCCGAGTTGCAAGCCGACTGACTTCTCCCGATTAATCTTTGCTCCTGCCACCGTCTCGTACTCCTCAATAACTTTGCCTACTTTACGTAGGCGTGTCATTGTGGTCACGCTGATGGTGATGTCGTCCGCATATGCTGTAACAAACTCCTCCACGCCCGGCGCTCTCTGGATCTCCCTCAGCTTTCTCAGCAGCGGCTCCAGAGCCACCACGTACAAAAGCGGAGAGAGTGGACACCCCTGACGAACCGAACGTTTGATGCAGAACGGTTTAGAGAGAAAACCGTTCACCCGAACTATCGAGTCGATGTTGTGGTGCAATTGAATGATCCACCTGAGGAAACCGACGCGCAAGCCAAACCTCGCAAGAACACTCACCAGGTATCGATGGCCGACCCTATCAAATGCCTTAGATTGGTCTAAATGCACCAAAGCCCCCCTCTCTTAGTCCCAAACCTCTCTATGGTATAGCGGGTAAGGTGGAGATTATCCTGAATGCTCCTACCAGGGATGGCACAGGTCTGTGCCTCCCCAATCAAACCATTCGCGACACGCGCCAACCTTTTCGCTAATACCTTCGCCATAATCTTCACTTCTGTATTTAGCAGAGTGATGGGCCTAAAGTTTTCTATACAATCCCCCTTGTTCGGGTCCTTCCTGACCAGTGTCACTACTCCCCGGCGCACAGATCTGGGGATCCACCCAATCTGCTGCCAGTTCGTGTACACACAAGCCAACAGGTGCCCGAACAAGTCTGGCATACTTTTATATAATTCATAGGGTAGGCCATCAAGTCCCGGCGATTTGCCCCTACCACAGTTCGCCAACGCCTCGATTATCTCCCCAGTCGTGATCGGCCCCTCACAAGCCTCCGCATTCGCCCCCGAGAGGCGTGGCAGCCCGGCGAGAAAGCTCTCAAGGTCTTCCCCACCACGCGGCTCACCATCACCCCCGAAAAGCTTAGCGAAGTGCTCCTGAAAGGCCTCACACATCTCCGCGGGTTCGTTTACCAATACGTCCTGAAGGTTCACCGCAGACCGAATAATGGAGTCATTACCCCGTTGAGCTTCCACCACTCGGGCCCATCCGGCAGCTTTGATTCCTTCGCAACCCATTGCACGAATTTTTGCTCTGATAATGCTTCCCATGTGTTGGCTTTCGAGGTGCTGGTTTAGTTCCAGTCTATTGGCCTTCACTTGGTCCGCATTACCATTCTCCATGGCTTTCTCTAACTCCTTAACTAGACCATCGCCTATTCTACGTTCCTTCTTAGCTAAGCCTATACTAAATCTAATCGACTCATATTTTATGGCTCGCTTAAGGGCGTACCACCATTTATTATTAATGATGGTACCTGTTAACGCCCTTTGAATTATTAGCTTGATCCGCTTTCTGTACTCCTCATTCTCCAAGAGGGACTTGTTGAGTTTCCAGTAGCCAGATCCCTGTCTATACATCTTATCTACAGTCAGCTCGTTTGTGACAATCTTGTGGTCACTATAGCTGACTGGGTAAAATTGTGGACACCTAACTATATCTTTATCTACTTTTCTTATCAATATCCTATCTAAATAAAACCTGGAAGACCCATCGCTACTTGACCACGTCCACAGTGGAGCTGTTGGGTGTTCCAGTCTATACGGATCTACCAGCTGAAAGTGGCTGAGCAGGTCCCGAAAGCCAGGATTTGCTGTTCTATCTGTCTGCGAGCCAACACAATCAACACGCGCATCGTCAATTGTGTTGAAGTCACCTAACACGACTAAAGAATGTGATGTCGAAAGGAATTTCCCGAGGTCACAGAAATATTGATTCTGTAAACCACTTGTATTGGGTGCATAAATTGCGACCAACCTGACTGTCTTACCACAACTAAATGTCAAATCCAGGACGACCAGCTTGCCTCCTGGATCAATAAAAATAGACTTTACCTCAGCAACCCGGTCTCTTTTTATTAAGACCAACACCCCACCCCCACCTCCCGGCCGACATGGAGAGACGTATCTCTCGTAGCCGTTCAACAGATCTCTTGGCCTGCTTATCCGGGCTTCTGTGGCAGCAATCACATCTAAATTTCGCGACCTGATGTCATTTAGGAAGCGCCCCTGCTTCCAGCTCGACGACAGGCCGCGTACATTTAAACATCAAATTCGAACAGCCATAAGTGTCTTACCTTAGTCAGTATCTGGCGGGGGGGGGGGGAATCCCCGCCTTTTCCACTCCATCTGGGGCCTGTGGAGTCGGAGGTATAAAATTCTCCGACATGGTTGGTACGTAATCCAACCTTGGCACCCCTATGTCTCTCCTATAGGTATTGCTGAGCACGTTAAACATTTTTCTCGTTGTTTTATAAACAGCTTTTCCTTTTTTGAACTCTATCCTTTTCATTTTTTCCTTGTCGATAGTTGCTAGGTGGTTCATTAGCTCTCTGTTTGCGGTTCGAACCACCATATACACACTGTCTTTTACTTTTGATTCACTTTTTTTTGTTTTTTTCTTTTCTTTTTGCTTTTCTTTCGTTGGGGAGGGTTGTTTTCTTTTGTTGGACACAATAGTCCAACCCTCTCCAACCGTTTCCACTGGCACCGGTGTTTGCTCCTGTTTCTCTTCCACCATCTCTGGATTTTTTTCCTCTTCTTCTGTTTCCTTCCTTTCTTCTCCATTTTTCTTCCCTTCTTCTCCAGTTTCCTTCTTTTTCCCTTCTGTATCCTCCTGGTTAGTCTTTCCATCGTCCGTCTTCTGGCTGCAGTTCGCCCTGGGGTGACCCTTCTTGCCACACTGGAAGCAACGAGGTTTGCGGCCATCCACTGACACGACTAGTCGTGTGCCGCCAACCTCAAAGCTTTCAATTATTTCTTCCAGTGTGGCCTGTTCTGCTTGAATAGTCATTTTTAGGGCCTGGCCGAATCTCAGCTTTGGTTCAGTCACCATTGCGTCTAGAATTGTGATCTTATCTTCGACTAACCACTCTGGGTCAACTTCAGGGGGAATGTTTCCAATTGTTATTTGTGATGTTCTCCTACCTATGTACAGTGGTAGGAGAACCACGTTTTCTGTTTCCAGAGGCTCCACAGAATGGAGTCCGGCAGCTTCCTCTGACTCCATTCTCACCTCTCCCGTAGCATAGCGTTTGCCTCTGGTTATGTAAGTAATTTTGTTAAATAATGATTTTAGGCATTTTTCGATCTCAGCCTCCGATACGTATTCAATTTTTTCCCCCTTTTTACTATATGTTTTGAATATTAACGTTTGCCTTTGTGTTCTTTCTATGAAACTTTCGGGAGGGGTTGCAACAACACCATGACCTTTTCTCTTCATCATATTCTTATGCCTCTCGGCATTCCCGATGTAGACAGTTCTTTTCTTGTCACCAGCGACTGCTGCAAAATCAACCCTTTTTTCAGATTCTTCCTTGTCCTTTACTATTTTCATATTTCCTGCTTCGTTGTTATTTTTCGCCAATGTTGGCCAATCTCTTTCCATCAACTGTTCCACACATATTTCTTCCTTTTCATGTGTAGGACTGACTCTTCCTGCTTCGGCCATCGCGCAGGCCTCCCTACACGGGGAAACCGTTACTGGTTTCACCAACTGTTACAAAGAGATTTCTTCTCTTTCTTTCAAAATTTTACAATTAAAGTTTTTTTTAAAAACAGACAAAATTCAAAAATATTCCAAAGAACACACTATCCAAAAAACGTCCAACACGGCTCTTTTTTCAACATTAAATTTTTTTTTTTTTGTAGTAATATTGGAATCCGAGTTCAAACTCTCAGCGTTCATTTTTAATTAATTAATTGTAAATTGCTATCATTAGAGTTCCCCAACTAAATCTCTACGTTTAACATGCATATATATCTAATATTTACCCCTATATATATGTATATATAAATATATGTATGTACACCCAAATATGTGCGCGTTTTATATAGATATGTTCTTAAGAATACAAACGTGTTTTTTTAATTTTATTTTACCTTGTTTTTGGATTTATTATAATATTTTAAGGTTTTATAATATCTATGTTTGCATGATGTTATCGCATCTAATCTATTATTTATTAAGTTATCTAGTTTATATAATAATATATTCAGTGATTCTATTGTGCATAAACGGCAATATTTTGATTTATGTGTGTATGGTGTAGCAGAATCCATTATTGACCAGTCTAGTTTATAATCAATTTTATTTTTATTAATTTTTTGTATATATGTAGCTAGTGAGGTTGTATTATTATTTATATTTGGTTTAAATGAATGTATATGTGCTAGGTATCTTTGTTTAAAATTAATAGCGCTTCCTATGTATACCATTTTATGTGAGTTATTAGTTATTGTTACTATGCATTTATATATTATATTTAATCTTTTGCAATTTCCTTGTAAAGGACATATTTTTTTATTTTTACATGAGCAATTATTATTATTAGGTTGTATTATTGGGTTTATTGCTATATTTTGTCTTTTTTCAGTTATATGGTATTTATTATGTTTTTGCTGTATTATTATATCAGTATTATTAGGGGTTTGCGTATTTATATTCTTATATTTATTTGTACTTCCATTTATGATGTCAATATTATTGCTATTATTAACATTATTGTTATTGTGGTAGTTTATTTTATATATATGAATTTTTCGTCTATTTGAACTGGCAATAATGGATCCTATGTTTGGTGTTGTGGAAAAAGAAATTTTAATACATGATCTATTGAATATGTGGTGATATTTGTTCTATGGGGAAACATTTTTTAATTATATTAAGAAATTTTTTTGCTAAGCCTTTAACTTTTAAGGAAAATGGGGGTGTAAACCATATAATTTGTCTATTTGAGCTCCACCTAGGTAATTTTTGGTATTTATCTAATGATTTTAGGAAATGTATATTATTCATAGGATATTTATTTTGATGTTTAGTTCATTGAGTTATATCATTTTTATTTTTAGAGTTATTATTATATTGTGTATAATTTTTATGTTTTATTTTTAATTGTATATTATTGGTGCATGTGGTATTATCTTTATTTCGTATTTTATTATTTTCTATCGTATTGTTTAGTTCTAATTGTGCTATGTAATTTTTTAATTTGGTATTTTTCATATATTTAATACTTTGTTTATGTCCCCTTGCCCGTAACGCTTGATTATAATAATCAGCATGGCAATTAAAGATTTCCTCATTATATGATAAATCAGATATTCTTATAGAAATACTATTTACTAAACTTTTAAGTATTGAAATATGATGACTTGAATTTACATTTACGTATTTGAGATATTCATTTGGTTTATGATATGGAGAATATGTTGAAGTATTGAGGTCTAACGTTACATCTAAAAAATTTGCTTTAGTATAACTTTCTTCAAATGTGATGGATAAGCCAAAATTTTTATAGAATTTATATAAATCTTCTCTTAACTTTCCTATTTTTCTTTTAGACCTACCATTATATATAAGGAGTGCGTCATCTCTAAATATTCCTCCTTTCAAGGATGGAAAATAATGTTTAGTTTCGTTTAGTAAGTATAATCCCACTAAGTCTGTTATTTGTGCTGAATCGGATGATCCCATTGTGATATCAAATAAATTAAATAAACTGTTGTTACCTGATCTACACCATAATTTATCATTGAATTTTATCAATGTTTTTCTAGCTAGTTGAATAATGTCAATTTCCAGTGGTCAATTTTCAGTAAGATTTTTAGCTAAAATTATTGCTTTATTTAATATAATAGGTAATATGGAAGCATAATAATTATTAATATCAAATTGTATAAATGATAAGCTAGTTTTATTAGGTAATAAGTGAAACCAAGAGATTACTTCTCCCGTATTGAACCATAAATTAGAATTAAGTTTTTTTAATATTTCTAATTATTTTAATATTATATAGATATATAAAGGGTTCTTAATGCATCTCTGAAGAACGGAATTACTAATAATATGATCTTTAGATCACTTTGTGACTGTAGTAATATCCGCGAAACGATCGTAAGATATTTTATTCTTTAAACTTTAGGTTTCTTTATATTTTATATTTTAGAATTTATAATATTCATGCTTATTTATACATAAATTTTTATACGCATATATATTTAAACATATATATATCTATTTTTAGATTTTTATATGTATTCATATCTATATTCCGTATATTTATGTTTTAAACTTTTAAATTTATTATGTTACCATGTTATGTCGGATGTATATCTTTCAAAATATTTAATATTGATTTCCTGAATATATTATTGATGAGTTCTACGAATTTATCAATGATACAAAAACACACACACACACACACACACACACACATATATATATATATATATATATATATATATATATATATATATATATATATATATATATATATATATATATATATATATATATATATATGTATATATATATATATATATATATATATATACATCCATGCATATGTGGGTACAGGACGTCACCAACTGTAAACAACAAGTACGAAAACAAGTAAGTCAAATACGCATACATGCATGTGTATATATATTTGAGGAAATATAAATGTGTGTGTATGCGCGCGTGCACACGAACACACATCCAGACACACACGCACAGCGCTGTTTGAAAAAGTTTCTGAACTTAGAACTTCCCGACAAAAATTACGGAACGGATCTGAAAACTGAAGCATCGAGGTTTTCACATTAATTGGGTTTCATTCGTCAGTCTGTGTACCATCAGGATTCTTGCATGATGAAGCACAAGGGTTAATAACATCTAAAGTTATAGGTACGGCTTCGTATGCATACATACATACATACATACATACATACTTACATATATACACACGTGCATACACAAATATAAATGTATGTATGTATGTATATCTATCTGTCTATCTGTCCCTCTGTCTGTCTCTATCTATCTGTCTGTCTGCCTTTCTGTCTGTCTGTCTGTCTCTCTCTCTTTCTCTCTCTCTCTCTCTCAGCTGTCTGTCTATCTGTCTGTCTGTCAATTTACCTATCTGTCTGTCTATCTATTTCTTTAAGCGTAGTACTTATTCTATCGGAATCTTTTGCCGAACCGCTAAGTTACGGGGACGTAAACACACCAGCATTGGTTGTCAAGCGATACTGGGGACACACACACACACACACACACACACACACACACACACACACATATATACGTATATACGACGGGTTTCTTTCAGTTTCCATCTACCAAATCCACTCACAGGTCTTTGGTCGGCTCGAGGCTATAGTAGAAGACACAAGCCCAAGGTGCCACGCAGTGGGACCGAACCCAGAACCATGTGGTAGGGAAGCACACTCCTTACCACACATCCCCGCCGGTGGTCATATGTATGCGTGTGTGTGTGTGTGTGTGTGTGTGTGTGTGTGTATACATGTGTGCATACGTTAGTTAAATCTTTGCCAAGTTTTCTGAATGTATGTGAGAGAGAGAGAGAGAGAGTGTGAGTGAGTGAGTGAGTGAGGAAGAAAGGCATAGAAAGAGGAGAAGAGAGAAAGAACCATTGAGATTCTTACGCGAGACTTCTGACGGCAATAGTCAAATACTTGAACCGCTGACGCCAGAAGACAAACAAATGTTTTAAAGTTTCCATTGTTTTACTTTATTTTCGAGTAAATTGACAGGAAAGTAAGCCATGTAAGGGAATTAGGTCAAATCAGGTCATTAAGCACAACTAAGTCACTTAAGTCATCTAAAAGAATTTGGTCAGTTAAATCATCTAGGAGAATTAGATGAACTAGGTCAACTAGAGTAATTATGTGAACTGGGATAATTAGGTCAGCAAAAGCTATTATGTAATTCAGATCATCTTGGTGAATTTAGCCAATTAGGTCATCTAGATCAGCCGATTTCACTCACTTTTGACTGTGGCTCCCTCGAATACTTTTCCCATGTTCTCGGGTCCACCTTGTGAAACAGCTGTTAATTTCTTCCATTGGTCTCCCTAATACAACACTGACGGATAGACAGTCTGTCGCTCCTTTCAAATGTATATATGGAGGCGTGAGACTGTCCTCTTACATTTTGAGAATGTCTTTTGTAGATAAATCGAGTTAGCTCGGTCGGCTAGGGATATTCGGTCAGCTATGTCAGTCACAGGAAATAAGTCTCCCTGTTATGTTGAATGGTATTTGATATACCTGTATTTGTCTATGTTTTTCAAATACATACCACTGGCCACTCTTAGCTCGTTTTCGTCTAATTACGTAAACCATCTACGCTATAAATGTGTTTTTCTTTTTGTAGACATCTAAGTCTTTTGGTTTCTGGAGATAAGATAGAGCAACAACCATGCTGATGACGGCTACTGAGCAAGAAACATAAGTCCACGAATATCCTCTAATCTTCAGGCAATAGGTCTGCTCTTTTCCCAAATGAAATATCAGATTTGGAGAATCCGTGAATTTTGCGATTATCTCTCTTTCTCAACTAGAATTGACTGTAATCACCATTTTGTAACTCTGATACATTCTCTGGAGGCAAAAATGAAATAATAAAAAAAAAAAACAATGGACAGTTTCCAATTCACATGCTTAAGGAGAATACTTGACATCAAGTGGCTGCAAAGAGTCCGAAATGACATACTTGAGGCGATAACGGGCATCCGCAGGATCAGTGACAAAAGATGCGAGATGCTGGAACTAGATCGGGCACGTTTTCAGATAAGATCGTGAAAGTGATTTTATGGTGGCGCTAAAGTGGCAGCCTGAGAGGAAAAGAGCAACAGGGTGTCCTAAAACCACATGGAGAAGGACCATTGACAAGAAAAGATGAAACCAGAACAATGGCAGAAATAAAAAGCTGGTTGGAGAGATCGTGTTACGGTTTTATGTGCCTCATGGGACGGAGAGAACTAACTTTGGAGGCCGGAATAATTTTAATAAATCAAGGATTTATGTTATATCGTATTTGATATACCTGTATTTGTCTACGATAGAAGAATTAGGATAGAAGAATCAATTGGAAATTAGAAAAAAAATGAGAAATTAGGTCAGCTAGGGTAGTCGACCTAATTTAGGGTTAGAATAATTAGGTTAACTAGCAACAGAATCAGCTGGAGAAATCAGGGCACCTAAGTCAGCTTGGAGTGTTATATCACCTCGGACGGTTAAAGGGATCAAGGTCATGAGGTCATGAAGGTTGCCTAGATGAATTAGGTTAGCTAGAATTAGGTTAAAGTGATTATGTCAGTTAAAGGAATTAATTTAACTGGGTCATCTTGAAGAATTAAGCCAGTGAGAGAATTTTGAAGAATTAGGTTAACTAGGAATTACTTCAAGTAGAGGAAGTAGGCCAATTTTCTTCAGTCATGAGAAACCAACCACATTCAAGTCTAAAATTAGTGTCAACCACATTTCACACTTCATTCACATTTAGGTACCTTCTCCACCCCATTTCGCATTTTTGTAGTGCTGTCAGAAAAGATACTACACAGCCCTTTTTTCTGTCCAAAGTCCTTTTGTTGAAACCGATCGCTTGTGTTTAGTAGGAGTAAAAACTACTGTTAGTACATTTCTTGTTACAGTAACTCCCCACTCTTTATATATTGAAGTGTATCTCTTGATTCTAGTGATGGTGAAAGTAAATTTTAACACAACCCTTTTCCAGTTTTATCTAGAAATATCTTCTAATTGCAGTAAGTCTAAATCAACAGCCTCGTTTGTTCTAACTACGTTTACCTAAGCCAATCTTCTGAGTTCAGTAGAAGCAAAGAAGTGGTTAGGAAAAACCTTCCTACACTAACACTTTTCCAATAACATTATCTTCATAGTTTAGTAGGGTTCAAATACATTATTTACATTCGACGGATATTTGTCCTCAATTTGT